>NC_141834.1:18851507-19119007 GCF_982586985.1 Callionymus lyra | reverse complement strand
TCAAGTGCACTTGATACCATTGTTCGGCTCTTTCGACGCTCCATCATCCTTCACTCGGTGTCGCACCTCGGCCTCAAATTTACCACCGAGCGCCAAAAAATCCCGCGTTCATGACGTGATCTGATCCTTCTCTTGCATCCGCACATATGGCTGTTCGGTCGCGTCGTCCCGCGCTCACGAAATCTCTCGCAAACACTCCCACACACACTTCCAAATGCCTCTGATCCTGCCAGACAATGGAAATGGCGAGCAGGGAAATGAAGAAGTACTTTTTCTTCCTCTTTAATTATTCCATGAATATGTAGATGACTTTGGCGAAGGAAATGCAAATGGGACGTGTGAAAGTGTGGCACCAGGAGGAGGAAGTGCGAAGGCTTAATGGACGACTCGTCTGCAGACGTGCAGGAGTTTTGGACGCCGGACTTCAAGAGACGCTCCTACTCACTGGATCAGAAACTGTATGTTCCAGCTCGTCCTCGACGTCCGAGCCTCGGTGGATCTCACGTTGGTTTCCAGTTGGTCTGTCATAACGCCGATCGCTGACAGGACTCGTCACCACGGCAACCGAACTGTGGACTTTTAACAAGCCAGCCCTGGAGGAACTGCACCGTCTGTTTAATTCAATGTCATTTCTACGTTGAATCTTTTTTTTTAAATAATTCAATCATAATACTATGTTTTTTTTAATTATATATATTTTTTACAAATAAAAAAAATTATATACATTTTTTTCATAATCTTTTATAATCAATATAAAAAATATTGGTATAATAGTGCGATCATACCAGACTAATCCAATCGAGCACTGAGCCACTCGTCTAGCTTTTAAAGAACAAAACTTTGCACTTTTACGTGATCATGTGATCATCTGCGCTTCGCATTATTTGGTTGAAAGTTTGATCGAGTAGCTCGGTACTCTGTTGGTAATGTCTGGCTATTATACCAATTTTTTTATATTGAATTTTAAAGGCTACGAACTAAAAAAAATATTACATTTTGAGAATTTATTTTTTAAATGATGATTGGAATCTGAAAATGGAACTCCATGGGTATTTTTTTTAATTAAATAATTAAAAATAATAATATAAACGTTGAAATATATAAATTATTAAATCCGTTATTTAATCAAATTAAATTAAAACTTTTATTACAGAAATGATCGATTTCAATTATTTTAATAAAACCTTTAAATTATGACTAAAAACACATTAAAAAACAACTTTGAAATCCTATTATTCAATAATCTGATGTCACTGAACAGCACAAGTCAAGTGAGATGTCACGGTCAGAACCCTAAAGTCTGACCCAGTGGTGAAGTTTCTGAGCCCCGTCAACCCTCTTGGTCTCCAGAGGAAGAACCGTTGAGACGACTCTTCACAAGGGAGAAGATGTCGGCGTCTCACGCTGAGTGTGGATGTTTAATACATGATCAGATAGATGGTTAGGATTCTAATGAAGCTCCCGGTGGTGCCGTCGTCTTCCCTCCTATAGTGAAGACATCCTGATGATGGAGAAACACTCGCCGTGTGAATCATAAGATCTTTACTCAAGATAAACACAGAAATATTTGTCAGAACATTTCCTGTATCAGAGATTTTTTTTATTCAATTCTGAATATGATCTCATAAAACCCTTTATTTACACATTTTGACTCAATTCTCTCATGAGTCATTTTCTTTTCATTTTCTTTTGTTTAATTTTCTTTTACCAGCCTCCTATTATTAAAAAAAAAATGTGTATGTTTTGAAAGTAAAAGTCATATGTATCTTTTTTTTTAATTTACTAGATTTAAATTGTATATTTAACATTTATCAGAGGATTTAAGTAGTATATAATACATTGGAATTCATTACAAGTCATATATAATAATTTCTTACTAGATTATACTTGTATAAAATACATTATTTCAGGATGGATGGATGGATGGATGGATGGATGGATAGATGGATGGACGGACGGATGGATGGATGGATGGATGGATGGATGGATGGATGGATAGATGGATGGATGGATGGAAAGATGGATGGATGGATGGATGGATAGATGGACGGATGGATGGATGGATGGATGGATGGATGGATGGATGGATGGATGGATGGATGGATGGATGGACGGACGGACGGATGGATGGATGGATGGACGGACGGACGGACGGATGGATGGATGGATAGATGGATGGACGGACGGATGGATGGATGGATGATGGATGGATGGATGGATGGATGGATGGATGGATGGATGGAAAGATGGATGGATGGATGATAGATGGACGGACGGACGGATGGATGGATGGATGGATGGATGGATGGATGGATGGATGGATGGATGGATGGATGGATGGATGGATGGATGGATGGATGGATGGATGGATGGATGGATGGATGGATGGATGGATGGATGGATGGATGGATGGATGGATGGATGGAAAGATGGATGGATGGATGGATAGATGGACTGACGGACAGATGGATGGATGGATGGATGGATGGATGGATGGATGGACGGATGGATGGATGGATGGATGGACGGACGGACGGATGGATGGATGGATGGATGGATGGATGGATGGATGGATGGATGGATGGATGGATGGATGGATGGATGGATGGATGGATGGATGGATGGATGGACTAACGGACTGATTTAAAAGCTGCTGGAGTCGACTGTATCCTCTCATCCTCATTCATAGCTAGGATTTTCATTATATCTTTTAGTCCAGAGGACATAATGATTCCTGCCATCTAGAGGCTGGAAGTTTTATTGCAACACAAAAATGAACAAATGCAGTAAATATTTTATGTTAATTGTAAAAAAAAAAAAAAAAAAAAAAAATCAAAAAGACATCTAGTCAAGTAAGTTTAAGGAAAAAACAACAAAGTATTAATACTAGCGGTGTGTGTTGGCAAGAATCTGGAACAATACGTATCACGATACAGGAGCAACGTTACCATATATCGTGATACTGTAGCAACAAGGATATATGTGTAGTATTGTCCAGTACTTGACTCTTGTGTATTGACACTGTAGCAACAAGGATATATTTGTAGTACTTGACTCTGGTGTTGTGATAGTGTAGTAACAAGGATATATGTGTAGTATTGTCGAGTACTTGACTCTGGTGTTGACTTCTTTCATTTGTTTCAAAATATGTGCAAACATAAAAGCTGCTGGAGTCCACTGTATCCTCTCGCCCTCAGTCATCGCTGGAATCTCATGGGATTTCATGGATTTCATTGTTCGTTAAGCTGCGGAGGACTTAATGATCGCTGCCATCCAGAGGCCAGGAGTTTTATTGCGACAAAAGAATGAACAAATGAAAAATGGATACTGTGCTGTTGAATATCTATCGTAATAATATAAATATTATGATATTTAAGTGTATCAATATTTTCTTACAACCCTCCCACTCATCATTGGTTGAATTCTTCTGCCCTGCTGGTGGTAACAACACATCCTCGAGATCATTTCTAATCACAAGATCATGTGATATGATTTTGTCAAACACGCTCGTTGACTCCCGCGAGCTAGCATCTTAATCAACGTGCTAATAAGAAATTAAAAATGCAAATGAACACGGTGGGAAACACTTCATTCCTGGCAGACCCGAGGAAATAAAGGAAAACAGTTTCAACAAGTTGCCTGAGGATCACTAAAAACGCCCGGGCCCCGTGGAGATGGAGGTGCCGAGGACTAATTAGCAGCATCAGTAGCTAATAAGCTGCTCTGAGATCAGGGCGAAGAGGGCGTGGATCCGAAGGATGAGTACTTTCAGAGCTCATGTTGTTGCCACGCGTGGATTTTTTTGATCACAAAAGAAAGCGTTGTGGTGAAAATGAGACGACGCCAGGTTCTTTGGCTCCTGGATCTCGGTGTTCCTGGACGTGCGAGCGAAGACGGTCCAGTCACGTCCAGACTCCGGGCGCTCTCGGATAACAAACCTCTTCTATTATGAGTTTCTTATCCACGAGCGAGAGGCTCTTCAAGGTGTTTGTGTAACACAACAGTTTTTCAATAACACTGTTTAATTAGAGGCGGGAATAATTGAAAATGATGATTTGTGTTTGACTGCAGGAAGTGGATTTAAACTATGGATTCGTAATATTAGCGTGACTGAGTCGTACAGGGAGAGATTTAGGGTTTTAATATTATTGTTTGTTTTTTAATTAAATTCTGTCTCTTCGTGTCATTCATGTTGTTTTGTCGATACAATTATGTTAAAAAGAAAAGATAAGATGTCATGTTTTTATAGTGCCAAAATGTATTTCTGTCAATACAAATATATTGAAGAAATAATACAAAACAGTAAATACTGGGGACACAAATGTAAACATTCATATAAACAGGTGGCTCAGGATCCAAGTCTCCAAGTCTGAAGCTTTGGTTCTCAATCATTCAAAGGCTTTAGAAACTTCACCAAACACTGAAAGCAAGTGTTAAAATTACATATAAGACGAAACGTTTGGCCAGGATTTGATACAGAGTAGAGCAGTTTCCAATGAGACGTTTCTATGAAAGTAATTCAGAATAATTAAGTAAGTAAGTAAGTAAAGATTATTTGTAAAGATCTTTCTAGACCAGGGTCACAAAGCGCTTGAAAATCAAAAACAATACACAGTTAAAATATATACTTTAGAAGATCAAGACACATAAGAGAAACACAGGAGTCTCAGAAAATCAGGGAAAAGCACAAATAAAAGTGTCTTAAGATGTTTCTTGAAGGAGTCAGTAGATCATCAAACACAGATGTTTCTTGAAGGAGTCAGTAGATCATCAAACACAGATGTTTCTTGAAGGAGTCAGTAGATCATCAAACACAGATGTTTCTTGAAGGAGTCAGTAGATCATCAAACACAGAGATGGTTCCAAAGCTTAGGAGCAACAGTCTGGAAGGATTTCTCTCCTCTGGTCCAGAAGTGTGTTCAGGAACCATCAGTAGATTCTGATCCACAGACCTCAGAGCCCGAGCTGGGGTGTAAGTCTGGATCAGATCACTGATGGAAGGTCTGACCATGAATAGATCTGAAAGTAAGAACCAGAATTTTAAAATTGATCCTGAAAGAAACTGGCAGCCAGTGAAGAGTTTTAAGGATCGGAGAAATGTGAGTTCTTCTACTAGAGCGGCTCAAAATTCCGAGTTTTGTATCAACTGCAGGCGACACAGATCCCAATTGTTTAGACATGAAAACAAACTGTTGCAATAGTCCAGACGAGAAGACACAAATACATGGATTATAAACTCCAGATCGTGTTGTGACATCATTTTCCTAAGTCTAATGGTCATTATAAAAATGTTAATATAATAGTTTCACCAGAATAATTTAAAAAGCTCCTCATTAAAAATAATTGAACATAGAACATTTATTTTAAAATTATTGGATTTAGAAAATCAAACTCTTTGTGTTACAAAAACGTATAATTGTTTTATTTTAATTATTAAAAAAAAGGAAAGAGAAATCAACCTTTAAATATGAAAACAATTGAATTTATTCAGTAAAAAAGAAAAATCAAAAGTTTCAACATTTTAAATAATAAAGTTAACTATTCAAAATTCTAATGGCACTGACATACGTTGATTTTTTAATGGAGAAATACTGGAAAATAAAAACACATTGTTGTCTATTATTTATAATAACATATTTATCAGCACTTTCATATAGAAGTAGATGTTTGTATGATTTGTTTAAATTCGTTTGTTGTAACAAAACCTTTAAAACATGCCAGAATCCAGAGGGAGCTACAGAACACCAGCAGGATCTCAGACATTAATTCATCTATTTTTAGTTATTTTGCTCACAAACAAGCAAACATTAGTGACAATTTACTTGGCGCGAGTATTAAAAAAACAGACAAAATGAAATTTTTAACCAAATTAATTGGACCCGGGAGAGGTGCTGTAGAGGGAATACATGCGGAGTAAAAACTCGTATAACACAAACTCTCCCACGAGCCATGCGTGAAGCACAAAGTCAGATTGTCTTTGGACTTCACGCTCATCGGAACCATCAGCTGGCACCTCAGTGCTGCCGTGAGATTGGTTCTCCATGGAGCCCGAAGCAGCTGATTGGGATTTAAAAAAACAAAAAAAACAGCTCACAGACATCCAGGAAAAGGTCACCATGGACAGGTGAGTTCCCACACGAGTCGACGTCTCCTCATCCTCGGCTCGGCTCTGCTTTGTGCGCCGGTTTGTCATCTGGTTCTGAAGCACGATTGCACCGGAGACGAGGAGCCGGTGATTATTTCGGCCGGAAACGTGGAAGCGAGTGTGGGCACAAAAGAAAAGGATGATTGGTTCGCCTTCTAAAGGGATTTGTTTGAAAAACAACAGAAGGTCTGCATGTACCTGAGGCTCAAAGGCAGAGCAGTCAGAAACACATTCTACTTAAATGTGGCCAAAGCAGCTGATTGGAAAGATACGACTTGAAACAGACATCCTGCAGTTTTAGACGCTTCATTAGACTCAAATACAAAGAGAAGAAGTTGGCATCCCAGAATACTTTTTTTTACAGAGCTTCTTCCATGTTTGATTTTTTTTTCTTCTCCCTCATCGGACTTCAGCAATTAAATGTGTTTGCCCGAAACTTGGAGAACTCCATCTGCTCGCTTCCCTTTTCCCAAAAACACAACTTGACATTTGCTATAGCAAGAAAGCAGCTCACTTTAAAGACAACTGAACACCATTGAGGAGCAGCTCTCGTAGTGTGTTTAAAACACATTAAAATTCATTTGCTCATTAGTAAAAAGTGTTAAACTGCAAGTTGTAATGCAAAATTCAATTCAAATTTGTTCTTGTTTAAAATATAGTGTTTTTTAACTCCCCTAAATTCTGTATTCCTGTAGAGTTTGCATGTGTACTTACTGTTAATTTGTTGTTGATGTGTTTATCCTTATTTTATTTACTATTCTGTTAATTTTATTATTTATATGATCATTTTTAATGTGTGTACTGTTTGTTTAGATAACATGAGTTTGTAGTTGTTGATTTTTTTCCTTTGTTAACAACTCTAACATGTGGACGGAATATATAATATACATTATGGATATCTTATCTCATGTTCATCGGAGATTTGAAGTGAAAAATTTCAAGTAAAGGTGTAAATAAAGGTCATGAAAAAAGGGCCGAAACTAACAGAATGTGAATCTTGTTTGCGGCTAGCATTAGCTTAGCATATTAGTTTAGGATTTGAAGTACCACTGCGTTCATCTTTTTACAAAATTGAGAAAAACTTTGTTTATTTGTTAGGTTATGTCAAGCTATTAGCTATTTGGTCGCAGCTAGTTATTCTGGATTAAGATTTTGACTGTAAAATAATGATGGAAATTCTTTATAAAGATCATGACTATGCTCAAAGATTCAATAATTATACTTAACTATATTAAATAGTTATTCTTCTCATTTTAAGATTAAAACATTAACTATGTAGAATATTCCCATGATGCACCCTGTTTCCTCTATGTACTGTTGTCAGCTTCCATATCTGTTTCATTTCCTGTCGAAAGAAAACAGTTTTTTTTAAATGGCTAAAGCACTAAACTAGTCCTGGAGGCGATTACGACCAAACGGCTTCACTGCTTCAGTTTTTAAATCTCCTGTGTCGTCTGAGTTGATCACACGAGTGACGCACTGACCTTGTAGCTCCATCTGAGCAGAGATTGTTTTTATTCCACTGGCTTTCAGCGTTTTCAATGGTTTTGAAATACTTAATATAATTGAGTAGTGGATAGAAATATAAAAACGCTCTTTGACTAACCATCCTCTGGTTTTCCGCCGCTCACTTTCTTCCACTTAACTGTGATTTGTGACAGAAGGTTGAAGGTCTGACGACACACGGGAACCTCCAGGAACCTTCAGTGCTTTAAAAAACCTCTGGATTTTCTCTAATTTTGGGGGATTATATATGTCAGATCAAAGGTCAGAGTCAGACGCCGGCTCCGGCACTCGTTCCTACTTTCTACCCTGTGATGAAAGTGTGATCTAGACTGGTTCTCCCTCATATAAAAAACAAACTACACCTCGTTTTGAGACATGGTACAACCAATAAAAAAGGTAGTTTAAGTTTGACTGTACATTTCATGGCATGTCTTGAATTGACTTGTTAAAATATTAAAATAAAATAAAAATAATTCACTTTTTCACTAATCACTTAAAAAATACGAAATCAAATATAACTTGGCACCAGATATGCAATAAAATAACTGCAAAAGCGACTGTCAACGAGCGTCCTACGTCATTGTCTACGTGAGACGTGTCAATAAAGTTACGTTCAAATAAAGATGGCGGCGCGCATAGTGAAGTCGTGCGCTTGTGTTACCGGTCATTGACAGCTTTAAACACGAGTTTTACTATCAGTAAGGAATATGTTTTGAATAAGAAAGCAGCGAGAAGGTTTCGAGTAAAGAACCCGAATCCAAGTGAAGTAAGTGGAGACGTGTTTTTGCTTCTGGTTTTCATCGGAGGAGAATAATATAAAAGCTCTGGGATGTCATGCAATAATGTTTATTCTTTAGGTTTGTGTTAAGTTAAGTAAAGTTAAGTAAAGTATCAAGTGCTGTAAGAAGCAGAATTAAGGATTATTTAAAACCCATATGAATAAAATCACTCGTTTTGCCGGAGCAAAACGACTGCTATATAGTATATTTTACACAAATACTACGTTCATGTATTTTACCATTTTACCAGTTTACCTCCAGAAACTGTTATTTTAAACGATTTAAATGACTTCAGACTTGGTAATTAACATAACTCGTGGTGTTAAGGTACTCAATTATTAAATCAGTTAAATATAAAATTGTGTAGCTGAGTGTAAATGTATCACAATTTAATGACTAGTATTTCCACATTTTAAACCTGTTTTATTGAAGTGAATTCACTCCTTAAAGAATGTGATTCCTTCCCATATTCATTTTGATGTTTCTGATAGGGTTACTGGATGTTTCTGATAGGGTTACTGTCAACCCCTGTCAGGTTACGCTGGACTGCGTGTCCAGAATGTCTTCGGTAGCACCAGAGGACCAGAGAGCAAAGAGGCAGCAATTCAGGAGAAACTAGCGAGTTTGAAACACAAGGCCATGAGCAGGAACTATATTTTATCCATTTATTGTCTTCTGAACAACTCAGTTATTGAGTTGCCCCAGGGCTCCATCTTCAGAGCTGCTGTTGATCCAGGATCTCCATAAACGTTATCGGATCCAGAGTTCTCTCCAGGGACTCTTCTATACTCTCTTCTTTTCTGTCTCTGTATCTTCCCTCACTCTTCTCTCCGTCCATCCTTCCTCCCAGCCGGTCACAGCAGGAGGCCGTCAACAATGAGTCTGGTTCTGCTCGAGGTTTCTTCCTTCTAAAAGGAAGTTTTTCCTCACCAACGCCACACTGTGCTTTACTCATTATTGAGTTGCTGGATTTGTTTTTCCTTTCTCCACTATAGTCTTACTTAAACCGTAAAGTGTCTTGAGATAACGTTGTTATGATAAGACACTTTAAATAACATTGAATTGAACACTTGAAGGAACAACTTCAGCGCTGGACTCAGAGCTTCATCTCTTCTTAGTGAAAACTTGTGAGTTGAGATTCATAATGTTACATATTTCTTGTGGCCCTCTGGACTAACCTTGGTTCACACAGTTAAAGAACGTGTTTGTGTATCGTATGTGTCATGAGAATGTTGTAGTCAGGACACGTGTCGAGCGCTTGTCAATGCGGAGCCGCACAGTTCGACCATGAACGAGACTAAATAGAGTAGCAGACTCACAGCTTCACAAGATGCTGTTTGTAGCTCTGTCTGTCCGTAGACACGAGTAGTGTTATCATTTCAAACTGTATCGGAGACAAAATCGAGTTATCATAATCCAACAATGGGGGGGAAGGTAAATATCAAGCCTTAATTGTCAGCTTTATTTACATATCAATGTCTATTCACATCTAATCGTATCATACCTTCCTCAGTGTTTATCTTGCTGTAATGTTTCACTTTTCTATTAGTGACAATTATGAATATAATCAATGTACCATGTGGATATCAAGATTAATTAGAATAAATCTAAATCTAAGAAGTCGATAAACATTTTACAATATTGTGAGTCAAAGATAATGTAGTCTGGCTCTGCCTTGTTCCAGCATCAAATTATTCATTATGGTTTCAAGTTAAACGTCTTATGCAACAAATGTGTTTTATTTACAGAGATTTGTTGGCTGTTTGTTTGTTAGATATTTTTTTAATGGAAGTTACGTCATTATGAAGATCAGAAATGAGTAGGATGTGGAGCTTGTGTGGAGAAGTTTGGATACAAAGATTGTTTGAAGACGTGGATCAGAGAGAGATTGTTGGAGGAAGAATATTGGTGATGTGACCAGACAGTAGGTTATGGTTTAAAATTCTATATTAAACCTAAAATGAAACCATTCGACACCAATGCAATTTTTTTCATCGGCTGGTTTTTCTTTAGTATTTAACATTTAATTTGTATTTATATATTGTAGTTTTTCTTGCTCAACTCAATTTGTATGATTTCAAATAAGTAGGTGTGTGTATTGGCAGGAATTTGCAGAATTTACAGACCACATCGTAGATGCTTTCATTTGTTTATAACCAAAATATAGCCAAACATCAGCTCTAAAATTTGCTGGAGTCCGGTGTATCCTCTCGTCCTCAGTCATCGCAAGATTTCATAGTTCCTTTAGCAGCGAAGGACACGATGATTGCAGCCATTTAGAGGCAAGAAGTTGCAGCACACAAACGAACAAAGGCTGTGAATATTTCATGTCAATTGTCGGGACTGTAACTACAAATCAAACCTTCGAAATGAATGAAACAGCTGGAGACAGAATGAGGTAAATGCTGTTACATGTACTTTACGTTTTTTTATGAACATCATCTTTTAATACAGTTCAAGAAACGGTTAAATCCTAATTAGATCTGGTTTCTAATATCCCACCTACTGTCAGCTTGTCTTTGGAGAAGTTCTCACTTTCTCTTTTCAGGGAACTCTTGGAATAAAGAGCCCAGTCGCCATAGAAACATTTGCCCAGTCTCTGGCCTCAGCCCACTCACTCACTCACACGATGGGCTTGACAGCACTGGAAGCTTCCATAGGAGTTAAACCTGTGCACAGGCTCACTCGCTGCCTTCCTTTCACAGGATTCTAGTGCAAAGTGAGGGATTTGTTTTAAAGCTTACATGTGTTGCCCAAAAAGAGATTTCCAGTCCGAAATAGAGGTTTATTTCTATTCCTATTGAAGGAAAATGCGATCGTGTTGAATATAAAAGAGAAATATTGCTTTTTCTTTGGCGGTTGAGTCGCTCCAGGCAGAGAAAGTGCTCTCTCGATGGGCCTTTCATGCAGACGGAGACGGCTGAGAAAACTTTGGTAACCTTGGAAACTGCGTTTATATCAATGGCTGCACGCGATGAGGAAATAAAATTCAGGTCAGATTGTTTATTTCTCTCATGTAATTGACTTCCTGACCCACATCGGGGAAGTCTAGCCAAACAACCGCTACACACCGACCAAAATACAGCCTTGAAGTCCTGCTCAGAATAGACCCGGAAAATCTTCCTTCAAGTCATTATGAGACGCTCACTGACTAGATCTCGTGTCGGCGCAGGAGAGGACTCCGGGTCGTGGCCCCGGACGAGACGCCTCTAAAATTAACCGCCGATTTTTGCACCAGATAAATTTCCAATTAGCGGCAAATCTGTCACTTGAAATTGTCAATCTGCCTCAGATTAGGGAGTCGGAACAGAGGCGAGTCTGCTCGGGGGTTGCATGTCGAGGCGAAAGCAGGATCCCTCCTCTGACTAGACCTGTTCTCTCACACGGTCCTGCTGTGCCGCTGATCGATGCCGAGAAGGAAAATTGCCAGTCGGAGATGTTTGAGTGCGATGATGGGGAACAAATGCAACTCTAGTTATTCATCACTTTGTGGAGCCTTTTCCTGGCTACTGAGCTTTTTGGCTTGAGAGTCATTTTTTGTAACTTTCACTGGACATGAAAACTGTTTTCGCTCACAATATTGTGTACGTATTATCGTGTAGAGTGGTCCCTCTTTAATGCTTTTTGTTCATCTCGAGATATTTATTTTTCTAAAGATAGTTATCTCAGATCAATGAAGTATAATTTATATATGATCTTATCTTATCCAGTGTTTGAATTTGTCCGTTGCTAGTTTGTGAGGCTATTTTATTGTCCTTGTTTAGGGAGGAGAGATAAGTCGGTAAAAAGAAGGAATGAATATAAAAAAATAAGTAATTAATGTATTTATAGAGCTTTATTGGCTACAAATATTATTTTAATATATATGTCAAAGTACAGATTGGAATCCAGTAGGATCTGAAATCCTAGCTTGAAAACTCAAAAAAATAGGTAGAAATTGACCTATTTTTTTTCCACGAAAACTTGTAAAAAAGGCCTAAAAATCAACGTCTCTGAAAATGGGAAATGATGTTGAAATACTAAAGTATGATATCCGACGGACCATCATGTGAACGCAAATAAATGTTGCCCCAGTACGTAAAATGTTGTTTTTTTAAGTCTCAATAAAGGGATACTTAACTTATTTTTACCACGAAAACTTAAGCGTTAAAAAAAAGGCCAAAAATGAACATCTCTGAAAATGGGAAATGATGTTGGAAAACTATAGTATCATTATCGACGGAATTTAAATTTGAACAAAATGGAAAAAGAAAAATAAGTTAAAAGATATATATATATAATTATAATAATAATAATAATTGTAAATAAAAGCTAAACTTGTTATTTGGCTATTAGATTAATTTTTAAAATACAGTCAAAGGGTCCGGTATAGACGAACACTAGCACTGATGGACAGTTTAAAGTCACTTATTTACCTTCACCCTTGATATTAATATTTAATGAAATAACGTTTTACTGTCTCTGAGCCACTCTAGGTTCTACTGACCACTTCCTAACCCTGTGTCTCTCTGTTGTACCCACACAGCATCATGCAGGCTTCTTCCAGAAGACTCCTTCTTTTCCCTCTGGGCGTCGCCCACTCCGGACTCTTGAGGTCGGCTCTGAGGAGGTTTCTGCGCCCCTCCCCGAGCTGTCGCTACCTGTTCAGTGAGACGGGGGTCTGGGACAAGAAGTATCTGGCAGAGACCAGGAGGAAAGTAGAAGAATGGTGGAAACCTCGAATCATGGCAAAGTGGCAAAAGGAGGCTCGAGATCAGGTTCGCAATTTTTTTTTTCCTGATATTAACACATCGAGCCACGACGCATCACACCTGCCTAGAGATGTGGAAGAACATCAGTGACATCAGATGATGTCAGAAATGTTGAAACTTAAATGTGTTGATTTTTTAAAAATATATTTGAATCTAATAATTTATATGTTGAAAGGTTGAATTCTTATTTAATTGCATTTTATTGAATATATTCAAAATTATTATTATTTTTTTTACACATAGAGTTTGATATTCTAATTCACATAATTAAAAATTATATATTCTAAAGTCAGTATTTTGTATTTGGTAGTCTTTTAAATTCAATATAAGAAATTTTGATTTAATGGTGTCATCTCTTCAGACTAAACCAATCGAGCACTGATCCACTTGCTTGTTAACTTTTAAATTCAACAAGCTGTAAAAACTACCATTAGTTGCAAATGGATGGAAAATTGACTGTTGCTTTTGAACTCTGTCAAGAAATATTGAATTTATAAAATAAATAATGTTATTGGAATTAAAGAATCAAACTCTATCTACATTTAACTTTTTTTTTTTCAATATTCACATTTTTAAATCCAATTATTCAGTAAAAACTAATTAAGCCTTTCAGTATTTAAAATGATTGAATTCAATTATTAAAACATCTTTAGATGTCAAAATCTTTAATATTTAAAAAGTTATTAAAAAGCTATAAGTTTTCCTGTATTTTCACTCAAACTTTCAGTCAAGTACTCGAGGTGTTACGCCATGTGTCGTCTCGTGTCATCCTGTCGATGATCACCTGATCTCCAGGTGTCGCCCCCTGTCGGTCGTCTGAGCTCCTCAGGATCATAGATCCTTCGGTGGGGGCCGACTCTGCGGGGCCGACAGTGATCAAGTGCTGTCATGACAGGCCGGCTCCTAATGAATTTATTGAAAAATTCATGAGTCAGGTTTCCTGTAATCATGAATGGCTGAACAGAACCTGCTATTTGCATTGTTGCTGTGGAAACAGTGTGGCGACTGTTAACCATCCATAATCGCCGCCTCAGCTCCGGGGCCTCGACGCTATAATCAGACGCCATTAAAGCCTCGTACAGTATTTCGGCTCAAGTCAGAGCTCGGCTGACACTGACTTATTATTCCTCATCCTGACCTCATTGGGTCTGTCCAAGTCTTCCATCATCCTCGGCTAAAAATAGACGCAGGAACTCCAGCGCACACTTTTCCTGAGTTGTTTCCTGATCTCCGTTTTGGCGTCTGTCCCTCCAGGAGTCCAGGAAGAAGAAGTTCTACGTCCTCTCCATGTTCCCGTACCCGTCCGGGAGGCTACACATGGGTCACGTGCGCGTCTACACCATCAGTGACACCATTGGACGCTTTGAGAGAATGCGAGGACACGAGGTACAGTCACCTGTTGTTGTGTAACGAAAAAAAAAAGTATGGAAATATAATCAGTGCCATCATAATAATAAATGGTTGAGTTTAACCTTTTAAATGTTAAATCTTTCAATTTATTCAGGCATTTAATTTTTTCATTTAAATTTTTTGTGAATAATTTCATTCAATTATTTTTCTATTCAAAGGTTGAATGAATTCAACTTTTTTTTTCTTTTACACATTATTTTTGATATCAATTCGTTTTTCTACCGCTTTATCCCTTATGGGGGTCACGGGGAGACTGGAGTCTATCCCAGTTTCATTGGGCGAGAGGCAGGGGACACCCTGGACAGGACGCCAGTTTACCACAGTGCACACAAGGACAGACAATCATTCACACACACACTCATACCTATGGACAATTTTCCCCAAGTTCTCAATCAACCTCTATTATGTATGTATGTTTCTGGACTGTGGGAGGAAACCGGAGTGCCCGGAGTAAACCCACACAACACAGGGAGAACATGCGAACTCCCTTGTTTTTGATATTTTATTTTTAATAATTATAATTGTGATGGGTTGGCTGGGCGGCAAAGCATCACGGTAGCCGTTCAGGTCACCGTTACTGAGGAGGTTGTTGAGAGGAATCAAAATTGAATGATTTAATTTTTCTAAATTATATATATTTTTTAATTTGTTGCCTTTTACATTCAACATACACATGTTGGTATAAGGTGGCCACAAGATAATTCTAAATTAAAAAATACTAATATTTAAAATTAGAATAAAAATGGAAATATTTGAGTATATATTTGTGAAGAATATCAAACTCTTATTTGTTAAATAATTTATTATGGAAATATGCAATTCAGAATTTCAAATTAAATTATTTAAGAAAATATTGAATTAAATAATAATAATAAAACAAAGAAAAATGCTTAGAAAAACCAACAACAATTCAGTTAAAAAAATAATTATAACTGTTTAATATTTTGATGGCTCTGATATACTTCCATAAACTTTGACTTTGATATTTTATGTATTTTTTAATACGTAGTGAACTCACGTTGGCGACGCTTTAAATCGTTGGTTCAAAATAAAATGAATCACTTCACTTGTCTTTAACAAAGAAAATCAAGTTCCCATCAACCTCACATCTACTGTTATTGTACGTCTGATTCTGAAAAGTTAGTTTCTCCTGCTGGGTTCTAAAAGAATCCTCCCTCACCTGTTGACGACGTCTTTCAATCCCCGGACGTCGGCGAAGATCCACATCAGTGACGACTACCTGCTGCCCCCCAGACCCTCGTCCTCCTCTCGGCATCTGTCGACAAAACAAAACCCATCACGCCGCGTGAGCAGCGTTTGATGCGTTCACTGGTTAATTAGGAAGTTCTGTCGTTTGAAAGCAACACGGTCGCTGTACTGCGGAGAAATAATGGCTAATTATGGGGAGAGTCCAGGGTCGAGTCTGAGAGGCTTCTTGTTGTGTCCGTGTGCAGGGAGGTGGTTAGAGAGGTAGAAGAAGAGAGACAGAAATGAAGACGGTGAACCGTTATACGAGTATATAAGTAAGTAAGTAATAGTTATTTGTAAAGATGTTTCTAGACCAGGGTCACAAAGCGCTTTGACAATCAAAAACAATACACAGTTAAAATATATACTTTAAAAGGCCTTTTGAACTTTTCAAATGTTTGAAACTTTAATATATTTTTCAATGACTTTTTTTTTACACATAGAACTACAAAAAAAAGGGAAAATAAATGTTTTAAATTCAATATAAAAATGTTGGTAAAATAGTGCCACGTGATTGGCTGGATGTTTGATCAAGTAGCTCGGTACTCGATTGGTATTGTCTGGTGGAACCTTTTTCATATTGAATTTTAAAGGCTACAAATTGAAAAGAAATACATTGAATTTAGAAAATATATTAATTTTTTTTTTACAATATCAACCTGTATGTGTAAAAAAAAAAAAAAGAAGAAAAATATGCTTTTGAAATATATATATATATATATATATATATATATATATATATTTTTTTTTTAATTATAAAAAAAACAACCTTTCATGTATATGTTTTTGAATTTAATTGTTTTACGTCATGGAAAACTGTCATAAAAACATATGTAAGCAAGTGTAATGTAAATATACGAGCCTAATGATACGAGGTCCATTTAATTATCACTTGTTGGTTTATCTAGCTATATATATTATGTAGTAATTATAGTTTATATCTTCTCCTCTCGTCTTTTCAACATCGTACATGTATTTTTGTTGAAAGATGAGATCACTTTTTACTCAGTTCCTGTAACAGTTGTTTACAAAATAAAAGCCTTATTTATAGAATTGAAAATGAATTTTTTCCATTGTAAATTATCCTTTTTCTGTCAGTATTATTTTGGGGTCAAATTATTCGTGAGATGTCAATTGTTAGGGGGAAAAACAGTGTTTGCCTTTGAGGTTTTTGAACAAAAGCGTACAAACTAAACAATATTTTAGGTTTAAACAACAAGTACTTTTTAAAGTAATATTAGGGCTTCCCTGCTGAAGCTGCTGCCCCCACGACCCAACCCAAGATAACTGAAAGAAGACTATGTTAAATTGGATTTGGGTAAAATTGTCCCCAGTCTTAAATTTAATTTCAAATGGTATATAACAGTTTTTTTATTTAGAAACGCTGGTGATCATCATCCACAGTTTTAAAAAGAAGGAGGTAGAAAATCCTTCTGAAGAGCGAGCAGTAGATCTGTCTGTGTTGCTTCTATTAGCATCGAGGGGTGATTTATTTTTTTTATACGCGAAACATGAAATACTTGACGGACGACGGCCATAAATCGGAAGCACTGGTTCGGTTAAGAAGTTTTCCCACTGATTAAGTGGCAGTTGTAATGAGGCGTGTTCTTCGGCGTCTATATTTGCAAGTGGCTCGCTCAGCTCAGCTCGCCGCATCCCTCCTGAGCTCCGGCGGCGCCGCTTAATACCGCCGCCGTCGTCAGCTTTACAAATGAGGCCCATGCAGTTACCAAGGATACCAGATCGTCTGAAACATCAGACCAGTTAGTCCCTTCAACAGTCCTCTCCAGTCTTCTTCTCACTCCACTTTTCCCTCACACCTTCCACTTCCACGCTTTCATCTCATCTCTCTCTCTCTCTCTCTCTCTCTCTCGGGCGACCGAGGGGCTCGATTCCAGAACCAGACGAGAGGAAATGAAGTTGTTGTATTGGATGAAATGTGAAAGTAAAGAGATGATTTTTTTTTATTTTTAGACGCTCGGGATCGTCGGAAAAATCCTTTATTTTCTCCGCACCGGCTGATAGCATCACGAGGACCGGCTGTAAATGTGTGTTTGCGCGAGCTGAAGTGAATAATGGAGTCGGGGTCAGCCGGGTGAACCCTCTAGTGCTATGGATCCTTCACACGTGTGATGGCGGTGATGAATATTTGTTTGAGAACACGTGTTTTCTTGCAGTATTTTACCGTTTTCATTTATTCTCTTATAAGAAAATCTAAACTTCTATTTCAATTGTTTCAGGATATTTTCCATTATTGAATATTTTCCATTATTGGAGTTTGTATTGGGTATAATATTGTAAGACGGCACAAGGACTGAATAAGTCCCTGAGTCTATTAGTGTTGCATCTGGGGAGGAGTAGGTGTAATGATTGTATTTCTCTTTTCCAAATCCAGATAAAATGGAGAAAAAAAAAGATTATTATAATACTAATACTATTCTAATAATATTCTCCGATTATTTTAATACAAAGAAATGTAACATACATTACGTAAAAATCCGATTTTATGACTTTTTTTTCTAACTTTTTACATCGACCAGGTGAACAAAAAAATTCATGTTCTGATGTCTCAAAAATCGGGGGAAAAAACGACAATTTATTTTACAAAAAAAGTGCCCATATATTAATGATGATTTTTTTTTTCTCCCTTTTATTAAATTTATGTCAAACTTTTTACGACCATTTGTATAAAAAAACTAGGAGGCATGGATGTCGGCAAAAGATTTCTACAACAGCAACAGAATGAAAGAATCTTTTTTTCTTTTAAATTAGTCAGTTTTGAAAAAAATGTTTTTACAAATAGTTGTGAAAAAAGATAGTGATAATGAATTATGCAATTTATTTTAAATATTGTATCTATGAAATGATATACAAAATTATTTATTTATTTTTAAATAAAGCAACAAAAACACTTCTTTTAATAATATTCTCCTTAACTATTCTTCATTTATATATCAGACATATTTTAAACGAGTATAAATAGTGCACGAATGCTCCTCCCATGATGCAACACTAATAGACTCAGGGACTCATTCATTCTTCTATAATTCTGAGTTTGGGGGCAGGAGTGAAAAGATGATTCTATTCTTTGTTAATCTTTGTATCCTTTTCTTTGTGTTATTTTTATTTGATATATGTTCTTTATACTCAGATTTCTGTCATTTCTCTTTTGTTCTTTTATTGCACTTTGTACACAGTACAATCTAATAATGTCATCTGATGGCCAAATACCCGTCTGGTACTATTAGTGCGAGCAGGACTGGTGGTCTTAAAGCCAGTCTTGAACAGCCCGTCAGAAGTGATGAGAATCTGCTTTTTTCCTTAGATTGTCTATAATTATTATCATAAGAGATTATTATAATTATTATCATAAGAGATATTTATAATTATTGTAAAAGGTGAAGATATATTTCTTTCTGTTGAATGTGTCAACTTTTCTCAATTAACGACAAACTGTCAATGTTTCTTAATTCACAAAAAAATTCTCAACCATCTGTCTTTGTTTCCGGTAAAGGTTTTGAACCCGATGGGTTGGGATGCGTTTGGACTTCCTGCTGAGAACGCGGCCATAGAAAGAGGTCTGGACCCGGAGGAGTGGACGAAAAGGTGAATATGTTGTTGTGGGTACAATGAAGAAGAGAGTGTGGGTCAGTTTTGAGTAAATGTGTGTTGTATTGGCAAGAATCTGTCATTACATACAAACATTATCACGATACAGGGTCAACAATACGATATATAGTGATACTGTAGTAACAAGTATATATGTGTAGTATTGTCGAGTACTTGACTCTGGTGTTGTGATAGTGTAGTAACAAGTATATATGTGTAGTATTGTCCAGTACTTGACTCTGGTGTTGTTATAGTGTAGTAACAAGTATATATGTGTAGTATTGTCGATTACTTGACTCTGGTGTTGTGATAGTGTAGTAACAAGTATATATGTGTAGTATTGTCGATTACTTGACTCTGGTGTTGTGATAGTGTAGTAACAAGTATATATGTGTAGTATTGTCCAGTACTTGACTCTGGTGTTGTGATAGTGTAGTAACAAGTATATGTGTAGTATTGTCGAGTATTTGACTCTGGTGTTGTGATTGTGTAGTAACAAGTATATATGTGTAGTATTGTCCAGTACTTGACTCTGGTGTTG
This sequence comes from Callionymus lyra, assembly GCF_982586985.1. Lineage (NCBI taxonomy): Eukaryota > Metazoa > Chordata > Actinopteri > Syngnathiformes > Callionymidae > Callionymus > Callionymus lyra. Next base: position 19,099,018 of record NC_141834.1, on the reverse strand, counting down.
TGATAGTGTAGTAACAAGTATATGTGTAGTATTGTCGAGTATTTGACTCTGGTGTTGTGATTGTGTAGTAACAAGTATATATGTGTAGTATTGTCGATTACTTGACTCTGGTGTTGTGATAGTGTAGTAACAAGTATATATGTGTAGTATTGTCCAGTACTTGACTCTGGTGTTGTGATAGTGTAGTAACAAGGATATATGTGTAGTATTGTCCAGTACTTGACTCTGGTGTTGTAGTATTTTCAGACCACATGACTCTTGACAAAGTCGTAACTGCTTTCATTTGTTTTCAAACCAAAATATGTCCAAACATCAGCTTTAAAAGCTGCTGGAGTCACTGTATCCTCTCGTCCTCAGTCCTCTCCAGGATCTCATTCCTATCATTCTTCCTTTAGCTGCGAGGATGTTGCAACAGCTGCCATCTAGTGGCCTTACTTTTAATTGCAACAGAAAAATGAGCAAACGCTGGAAATATTTACATGTTAATTTTGTACACACTATCTTGAAACATGAACCATAAATGGCCTATAAGTACAGTTAGGTCAAAAAAATAAATGTGTGTGTATATATATATACAGTATGTACCTCGAAACTGTACTGTTTCTGTAACTGTATTGAAACAATATTGTGGGAAAAAAAAATGCTATATATGCTATATGAGTATATGAGTATACGTATACACCCTAGTCGTAATGTTTGGTTTAAAGCGCAGCAAAGTTTTGTTGGAAGTAAAGTGCTGGATTTAGACGAATGAAGTTACTATGAACTGATCTGAAGTTTAATAAAGTCCAAAAAAGATTGACCTTGTTCTCGACCTGTTCCTCAGCAACATCCAGTCCATGAGGGAGCAGCTGGACAGCCTGGGTCTCTGCTTCAACTGGGACAGAGTGAGTTTTTGGACCAACAACAACAACAACAACATAAGACCGAGACATCAGCTCACGCCTGTTCCCCCCCCGCCCCCCCCACAGGAAGTGACCACTTGTCAGCCGGACTACTACAGATGGACGCAGTATCTGTTCGTCAAGCTCTTCGATGCAGGACTGGCATATCAGAAAGAGGTACTGGCCTTTAAAATAATCTGTTTATCCCTCTTTGTCATTTCCATCCGACGACGACCAACGTGTCGGGCTTTAGGTTTCAGCTCTCTGACATTTCCAGAGATGATTGACTCCCCGGCGCCGCCGCCTCTGATGACAAAAAAAAAAAAAACACCCTGAATTAAAAACCCGCCGCCTCTCGTCTGTTGTGATCTTCTTTTAAGGCGCTGGTGAACTGGGACCCGCTGGACCAGACGGTGCTGGCCGATGAGCAGGTGGATGAGAACGGGCGCTCCTGGAGGTCCGGCGCTGTGGTGGAGCGACGTCTGCTCAAGCAGTGGTTCATAAAGACCACGAATTACGCCAAGGTATTGTCTGAACCCTCCATCACGCCGCCGCACGCTTCCCCTCGCAGCAGGTGCGCCCGCCTCGCTGCCGCTTCCGTAATCAGACCCTCCGAGACCGTCATTTGTTGCTAGGCTTCCCCGGACCCGGCAGAATTCCCGGGAGGTTTTTCGGGGCTGAAGCCTGCAGGTGTTCCGATGACAAGCCTGAACCTTCTTTAATGTCGGCGCTGAGGGAAAGTACCTCTCCAGGTGTGAGTCACCTGCAGCTCTTAGATTAGGTCCCGGCGCTCGACGTCTCTCTGGAATGTTCACAGACGTGGGAGGCTTTTACGTTTGTTTATTCAATCACATCATATCAGAAAAAAACATTTACTTGAATATTGCAGTTTTTATTTTATTACGACATGTATCGATACACATTAGTATTAAAACATCATGATATTTATATTTGAAAATCATATAATTGCCTTTTTCAATTTATATTTTATATTTTATCATAGTAATCATATTGTTTATATTTTAATAAATTGAGTATAAAATAGAATGAATATATTTTACGGCACCATTTTACGTTGCAATTAAACCTCCGGCCGCTAGATGGCAGCAGTCGTTACGTCCTTCAAAGCCATAGTAACTGAGGATGAGATGTCTTACGTCAATCATAGTTATTTTATAGTTCATATTTCAAAAAAGTGTGTTAATGTTATTTACAATTTAACATCCAGCCACTAGATGGCAGCAGTTTTAACGTCCTCGCGGCTAAAAGAAAAATGAGAGGACTGAGGACGAGAGGATACAGTGACTCCTGCAGCTTTTAAAGCTGATGTTTGGACATATTTTGGTTTGAAAACGAATGTGGTCTGTAAATTAAGTAAAGTAGTCGACAATACTACAAATATAACCTAAAGTATCGCAATATATATCAATATATTGTCAGAGTCTTACCAATACTCACCCCTAACCTTTAAGCCCTTCTTGTCCCAGCTTTTGTCTGATTCTTAATATCTTATTGTTATTTATTTATAGTATTATTATATTATTTCTTAAGTTTAGTCGTACAGTGGTCCCTCGTTGATGGTTCAACAACCCTCTCAGTAACGGTGACCTGACCAGCTCACATAAGGCTTTGCCGCCCAGCCAACCAATCACAGCTGTCGATTACTTTTTTTTACATGGATGTATTTAAATACGGTATTTTAGTTACAAATTGGCTCACTAAATGGAGCAGTGTGTAGAAAGGCATCATGGGAAACTCTGGGGCCACACTTTATACAGTGGCTTTTGTCAGGGGCCATCGAGTAAAATGAAAGGAGGGAAAGCTATTAAATCAAGCTTAGTGTGCCGAGACATTATTTTGTTTTATTTTATAATGCTTTTATTTAGTAAATATTTCTTATTTTTTTTAATGTATTTATTAATATTCACCCCGATCTTTTTAAGGGGAGATAAAAACTACAAAACCTTTACAAACATATTTAGACGCTAGTAATGGACAATAGAAATATAGTGAATACAAGATAAAAATGTTAGTTACTACACGATCTTTGACCTCACGAGGGCCACTCTGTCTGTTAGTAACTTGGAGTACCCCAAGTTAATGGGTTGAGGGTCAGTGGCTGATGTCCATGTGTATGAAGGACGATAAATGACTTATGCATAAATAAATGTATAAATAAATGTCAAAATGTCAAAATAATTAAATGACTTAAAAGCCTATTATTCAATGTTATATTGTTACTCATAACATCGTCTCTAGTTGTTGCTAATTTCAAAATAAATATCTGCATCACATGAAGATAAAACCACTGAGACACATGAGTTGATTCTACAACTGTGTGATTCACGGAGTTCATTCATTAGAGTCGTGGTTGTTAAAAACAATAATCAGTCTCATGTCTCGCTCAAGTTTGTTTGCTAAGATTTCAGAAAAGATTCTTCCAGTCTTTGTTTGTTCCGCCTGTTTAACCAATCACTGCCTTAGGGTGATGTTTGACCCGCCCACTTCATTTACATACGGACAACAAAATGTCTCAATGTATAAATACCTAAATAAATAGAAGACAAAATGAATAAATGTATAAATAAATGTCAAAATGTATAAATGACAAAGTGTGTTTTTATACGTTAAACGGCTCCATTCTTTGACCCTTTGAAATTAAATCAGAATCATTTATTTATTTTGACATTTTGACATATTGATATTTATTCATGCATTTATACATTCATGTTACGTATTTATACATTTATTTATCCACAAGTCATTTGTCGTCCTTCATACATGTGAGCGTGTAGGTGGAGGCGGCCGCTGTGATAATGTGTTCTTGCATTGCTAATTTCTCCCTGACGACTGTGGAAGTGGCAAAAAAGGAAGAGGAAGGTGTCGCTGGAGAAAAGTGAGAAAGACAGATGGAGGGCAACCTGGACTCAGTGGAGACGAGGGGAGCGTGAAAAGAAAGAAAAAAAATAAAGAACGGATTTTCTCTCCGCGGTCCAGAGCATGTTGAGAGTCTATTAGAAATCAGCGACATCAAGTTTACTCAACGTCACCGAGTCCCACTCATAAATTATCACTCAATTATTCATCGCGGGACACAATTGGCTGAACACAATCACAGCGATGGATGTCGGCGTGAGAAAATGATCACGTGCTAATAGACGCCGTTTCCATTTCAAGCACAATCGCACTTTCCTGGAGTCACGACGTTTCCATGAATCACTCGCCGAGGACAATTAAAGTGTATATTTGTGTCGTCAGAAGATTTATCATGTTGGAAATACATTTATTTACTGAAATGTTGGATTTTTTGAAGGATTGAATCATTTCTATATTAAAAGATTTGATTCAATTTTAAATTTTTTAAGTTTAGATGCAGAGTTTCTTAAAATTAAATTAAATTCATATTTTTAATTCGTACCTTTTTAAATTAATTATAATAGTAAGTAATCTTTATGTGCCAACATTAATTCATATATTTTTTTAAATAAACAGTTTTTATTTCTATTTCAAAGGATTCTAAAATGTATGTTTTAAATTCAATATATATTTTTATGTTTGTACATTAGTGGAAGCATCAATTATTATTATCTTTTTAAACATAAAGTTTGATATTTTAATGACGATAATTCAAAAAATGAATGATCTGAATACAAAAATGTTTACATTCATAGCTTTTTTAAATTCAGTATAAAAAATGTTTGTATCATAGTTCCGACATAAAATAATAAAAATAATTTAGACATAAATTCTGATTTTCTGGATCCAATAAATTAAAATTCTAATTTAAAAATATAGATTTTTTATTTGTTGCCTTTTAAATAAAATTTAAAAATAAATGTTTGTGTAATATTTGTATTATATTATTATTATTATTATTACATATAAACGTTGAAAAAAAACAACAACGTTTCACTATAGAAACTATGGAATTAAATGATGCTAAATTAAATTAATAAAACCAAACCATTTCAATTTAAAAAAAATATATATATATATTGGAACTGTTAAATTCAAGTATTCAATATTCTGATGCCACTGATATACTTTCATACACATTGCTTTAAATCTTCACGTCCAGGAACTCAACTCGGTTGCCATGGTTACTGTAGTTTTTCTTTCCAAACCATTTCTTCATCCCTGCACAGGAAACTTTAAGCACAATGGCCGTCGATATTCTGCGTCTCCTTCCCTGGGATTTACTTCTTTATTCTCTCGCTCCGTGAATCCATAAACGATGCACTCCGCTGTCATGTCCCCGAGCCGCTGTTTATGCTCGTATTGATATCGCCGGCGTGAGAAGAGGGGGTTTGTGGGTAATAGATTTTGACAGAGTGAAAGGGGAAACGGAGGTGCGACGCCGCTGGTCCTGCCACAGACGTGGCTCTCTGGCCTCTGACTCATTGATATGCATAGCTTCCTTTAATCATTCAAGGAGAACTTGTTGTCGTAGCGCCGTGTGTTGTGCGGACGAGGGACGGCATCTTTTATGTTGATGCGAGAGGGAAGTAGTGCGAGTCAGGGTTTTAGAAATCTCTCTTTAGTGTGACCTGGTGGACTCCACTGTGGCTCTGAACAATGGATGAAACCTTCAGTTAAACACTCGCCTAGAAGAGTAACATCAGATCATTGAATATCTTATTTTGGAGCATTTATTTTTGGATGTAATAGTTTCTATAGTGAGAGGTCATTCGCTTTAGAAAATAATATATTTTAATTTAAAAAAATTAAAATCAATGATTGACGCACAAAGAGTTTGATATTCTTATTCCAGTTATTGTAAAAAAAAAAATTCAAATTGTTCCCTTTTTTAAATTGAATAAAAAAAGTGGCAAAATTTTACGTATTGTATTTAAAAATCCACAAAAGAAAAAATATTTTATTTTGAATTTCGATTTTGCTTAATTTTTTTCAATTCAATTATTTATCAGTTCAATCAGAATATTGTTCAATTTAACGTTTAAATGTTGAAACAGATTTTTTTTTCAATTTAAATGTTGCTTTTTATCCCGAAGTTATTCTTTTGAATAATTGAATTAAATAATTTCTATTTTGAAAGGTTTAACTTTTTATTGAATAGTTGAATTCAGTAATTTGTATATTTGAAAGCTTAAATAATATTATTATTCTTTAATAGTGACTAAATATTTCAAAATGAATGAATTTCTTTTAACAAAGAGTTTAAAATTCAACAAATCATCCTTTGAATATACAAATGATTGGATTTCATTATTATTTCTTTTAAAGTGAATGCTTATAAATGCTAATATTAAATATATAAATAAAAAACATTTAGTATTCTCAAAAGACCCTCAGTGTAATGAGAATTATTTACATTATTATTTTACTCCTGTGTTGTTCTCAGTATTATCTTGATCTTTAAAGTATATACTTTTTTGAGTATTGTTTTGATTGTTTAAGCGCTTTGTGACCCTGGTCTAGAAAAGCGCTATATAAATAAATATTACTTGCTTACTTACTTACTTATTATAAAAAATTTTGTTTCATTTTTAACTTGTATATCGGAAAACTCGAATATATATATTAAAGGAACTCAAATCTCTTTCCTGTCTAATGAGTTCTGCGCATTCGTTTGATCCAAGGAAGAGTGACATTTTAGAATTAAAACAGTAAATTTATTAATAACAAAGTATGATTACCAAAGTAGGCCTTACAAGACCTTAAATACAACAGTTAAACAAAGAAATGCAAATTATTCAAATTGTTCAGAAATACCACAGTTCCAGCGCTTGGTCCAGTCTCTGTCAGTCATCCTGGCTCACCCAGGTCCTCCCAGAGAGTGGCACTTAATCTTTAGAACTTCTCCCCTTTTAAAGCCCTCAAGACACTCAAGACACTCCCAGAACCAAATCTGACTCCATAATGAACAACAGATGTTGTTTGATCTGATCACTAATCTAAACAAAGAATCTCCTGACCTCCTTCACACCTGTTATCTCCAACCAGGTTCGAGGGCCCTAAATTCTGTGTCTTGATACTTCAAAAGTCGGGAACATCCTTGTCTAAACAATCACGACATTTGTTACTGTGGCTTTATCCTTCCTCCCCCAATACATACAGTATGTTATCTTCTCAGTCACCTTTAAGCCATGTCACCAAGGGCCATAAAAGTTAAGACACAGTTGGCCAGAGCCCCTGAGCCCTGAAACTTCATAACCCCTGCTGTGAGGAAGGGAGCGGTCGTAAAACACAACACAGGATGTTTAAGATCTGAACGAGAGATGACATTATCAATGTTTAACAGTTGATTACACAAAGGACATACATTCAACTCATCAATGGATACACCTATATGAAAGTAATTTAGAATATGTCTTCAATCCCTCCTTTGACCTCTGAAACCAGAGGTCAACCTTTAAAATGTTGAAGTTCAAAACAAACCTTTTGTCTCAAAATCTGGTACATGGTAAATGATCAATCAGTTTGCAGTTATTTCCATAACTTCTACACACCATTTTCTCACCACAAACCCTTAAACAAACTCTGTAATCGAAAAAGGAGCAGGCTGAAGCCCAAACTTATTTTCCTATCCTATGTAATCCATGAAATAAACCCAAAATATCAATTTTCTAAACAAAAAAATAAAAACAAAATCATTTCACATTTCATTCATTTCCCCTTGTAATCCTTTATTTTACATTTCAATGTTATTAGCTTTTCATTTATATTTTTTAAATGTATCTTATTTTTAAACTGACCAGTTTCTACAAAACTATGTCACAAAGCCTCTTTCATTATTTCGCTTACATAAATGAAACCAACTATATTTAACATTAGTTCTCAATTCTTAACTCAAAATAATGCTTCTAATGTTTTTAAATGTAAAATGTCAACTAATTTTTAAAATGCCAGACTTTCTAAGTTATGTATTAGTCGTTTTTCTAATGGGAAATATTGCGAATTATTCTAATAACTCATTCTGGAGTTTTTAATCATAGGGTCTATGTATTTCTACATGTATTTCCCCAAACCTCAACACAATTTCATATATGGCCTTATACGTGAGAATTATAATATGCAAAAATTTTACAAATCCCCTACTTTGTAGATTATACAATTAGATTTTTTCTCATTTCTTTTTTCCAAATTATTATTATTTTTTTAAATACTGTGGCTTCTAACTAAATTCATGCTCACAGATTACTCCCAAAAACATCATCTCATACAATCTTTCAATTTTTACGGACACCCTATGTGTCTGTTTCTCACTTTTGGAAGCATTCAAAAACTATTTAACCTGTGAATTTGATATGAATCATACACCCTCCTTTCACTGAACAATACCAATTGCTACAGTGAAATCTAACATTTTTAAATCTATTTGTTCAAAACCAACCAAGATTTTATCACTTCCAGTGTGAATCTTAAAACAAGAAAACCTCAATACTTAATTCCCAAGTTTGTGTCAGAAAGGCAGCATTACAAGGGATATCATTCAAAGAGTATTCAAGCGAGCTACCAATGTCGTTTGTGGGCTTCCAAACTTTTTAGTTCATCAAGTGAATTGAGATGATTTCATGAGCAAAACAAACTCAATGAGGGACATGATCGCTTGGTGGAGGCGCAGGATTCCATTCAGCACCTCTTTGATAGAAAGAAATGGAAATTCCCTGAGCGCCCCAGTCCATGTGGGCTCAAGACTCAGGACAATGCACTCATGTAGGCATTGTAGGGTGTTTCCGCTGGTTGTTGTGGAAAGCCATATTTCAAAATGGTTTAAAAAAAATAGGCAAAAGCAGGAAAATTGCCATCAAGCGGTAGTGATGTGGTGGAAAAGGTCATCGCTGGCAGCGAGACTTCATCAGGTGCAGGGGTGGATCACTGCTGGTGAAAAGCAGTGAGACTTCAAGGAGTGAGGATGCAGGGACCACAGGAAGTAGGGGCCACAGATTGTAGGGCCGCAGTTGGTGGTAACGTTCTACCACTTGTTGGGGACAGCACGCATCTTCTGTCCACCTGGAACTCCAATCCGGTCCGGACTTGGATGTAGCTGGTTCAGCTTCCCGTGTAGAACCCTCACGTGTCTGGTCTGGTCTCACGTTACACCCTCCTTCGGCTGGTCCTGTCTCCAGCGTGGCACCTTTGACCTCTCCGCTAGACTTGCCGTTCGTCTGGACTAGGTCTCCTTTCTCAGACCCTCAAAGCCATGTCGGCGGTGAGCTCTTAGTCCTGGAGGTCCCACACTTAAACCTATCAGTGCTGCAAATTATTTTCTGTATAAAATTGAAGGTTATTCCGCAAGCGCACAATGTTCATCACAAAGGACGAGACAGTTACACATTATCACAATATCATGAGACACAACACACTCAACAAGGTCCTGGTGTCTCTAGACCACCAAACAACTGAAATGTGTTGCTTCTGTTCCTGGAGAATTTAAGTCATCATTAGAAACAAACACTGTTACTAAACATCATTGATATGTGAAATGGAGCCTTCAGGTTCCAACCTGATCCTGCAAAATAAACGTTTTTGGTGAAGGGTCTCTCTCACTCTCACACACACAGAATTGAGGAAAGAAGAGATTTATGAGGACTCTTCCCCACCTCACTTGAGGTGCAGCATTCCTAGAACCTTTTAGGATAAATCTTGTTCACTTCGTTAGACAAATATCAAAACAATGATCAATTGAATCATGCACATGCACGTATCACATGCCGTTAATATGTTAGTGTTCATTGCTTCTTTCTCTCAGTGCACATACACACATGATCTCATCTTCTTGAATCCTGGCACTCACATAGACACACAGACAAATAGACACATGGACACATAGACACACAGACACACAAACACACAAACACATAGACACAAAATCTGTTGCACTGCAGATGCACAGTGTTCGGTCTACGTCATGTCATGTCTGTAAGTCAGTCAAATGCATAAGTTCAGTATCATCTGATCAAACTGATGATTCAAATATAAAGCGGTTATTTCTTTTAAATGTTCTTTCTTCAATTCATTTATCCAGTTGTTCGACTCATAACGTTTTTTTTTTTTTTTTTTTATTAAACTTTACTCAAATCAAATTCATAATAAGTGATTTCCAGTTTAAGTTTAGAAATTAACTATTTTAAAGTAATCATCAAATCAACAATTATCAAAAGTTCCCAAAAATATTCTAACCCCTTATAGTTATTTAAAGTATTTATATTTTTCTTTATGACACCAAACCGTTCCCTAAAGAATCTTAAAATCAATCATTTTAATTGTATTATCAATTATCACTTCTATAAAATCCTTAATAGGACATGATCTCACTGCCATCAGCGCTAATGACAATGTATCAAGCCTCGTCATTACTTTTCAAATCTAAGTTAAAAATTATTTTTACTTACAGACCTCAACCGACTGAATTAAGAATCAACTTCTTCATTAACTTCTTTATCACCTCGATTATTCATTCACTTCTGGTTGGTAAAGTCTCAACATTCCTAAACACAAATTAACAAGTTTCCTCTTTCATCTTCAAAGTAGATCTGAGATTGTTCTGTTGTCAAGCCTGTCACTCCAAACCAGTCAGCGTATCAAATCATTTACAATCAGAATATAATGTAGCAATACTTATCCTAAAAATTATCCCAATTCAATGATACTACATTTTCAACCATATATCTTCTTCCTCTCCTTTTATCCTTGTTTTCTTTCCAAAAGTAGCAGATAAAAGGATAGTTTACTTCCCATTTTTTAAACTATTTCATTTCACTTAAATTTCCTAACTCCCTACATTACACCGTCTCACAGTTATGACTGTTCAGAATCTCTTCTACTAGAGAATTACACTTCCCAATCAAAAATAAAAATCTCAAAATCTTCTCTACAGAGAATTCCCCTTTTCTATTTTAAATCAGAGCTTTCAATGCTTTTAATTAACGGACAAGAAAATGTCAAGAAAACAATATCATGCAAGAAAAGGAGGATTTTCTTCAGCTACAAACATCCATCAGTCAATGTATTGGTTTTGGCCTGTTTCGCAAACCATGACCCATGAGTGGCTTCGTCGTGTCATCAGACAGGGTTCTGACAAACTTTCTCTTCCACCTCAGCTCACCAGCATCACCTGCATGGTCCCATCAGTGAGAAATCTTCTCACGGGACTTAGGTCAAGTAATCGTGACTGTGCCTGTCTTAGGTTGTCCCATGGTTTGAGTCAGGATCTTACCCGTCATAAGCGAACCAGCCTTCCATACTCTCCTGAATCAGGCTGCTTCATAGGGCGAGAGTGATAACAGTAGAGGGGAGAGAAGCCACTTTGCCTTTTTCTTAAACCAAACATTTGTTGTGATGACTGTCCGACCCCAGAAAATTGTTTGTCAAAGTAATGGTCATTTTCTGATGTTTCACTGTGACCCATAGTACTTTGATTGTTTGACAGAAAATTTCATCTCCATAAAAGAAAGCTTTTTTGAAAAAGTGTAATTAGATAGACACTATGTCTCAAATTTGTTAAAAGTCACAGAGTGGAAGGAGTGTGTTAGTAGGGCAGGAACAGATCTCAGAGTCTAACCACAAGTAGTGAACAATCCCACAGATAGAGCTCCTCCCTCTAGAGGTTCAGTCTAAGTTCATGTCATGGACAAGAAAACACTCAGTGGAGCAGAACTTGCTTTGAATTATAAAATGATCTTGAAAACCTAAAAAATATACCTAATTTAAACAATCCTAGATGTTAAAACAGCTGACACAGTCTCAGAGTAAACAAACAAGCCACAAAGAACAATCTCAGTCAGAGTCGAAACTTTACAACAAGGACTAACTTTAGCTCACAATTTAAACAAGTAACCATTACTCTTTATCAGCCAAGACAAATACTTCCATAGTCCAACCAAATAGAGTCAAACAACATAAATTCACAGAACAACCATCACACCAACTAGATTTAACCTCATGATACAGTGTGGGTTGTATTTTTAAGCTTTTAAACTAAGATTTACAAAAAGTAAAATTCACAGTATGGAGGGATACCTGTTGCTACACAGTGTGCTTTTGACCTTACCATCCCCCCTGTTAAGACATGTGTTACTCCATGACAGAACTCTGTCCAACAATGAGCCTGTTCAATAATGGAACTGGTTTTAATATGTTCAAATTCATTTTTATCTTTAACAGTTAGTTTCTTGTCTTTTCACTGATGTTGAGGAACAAAGGAAATATTAAGTATTTCCTTTTATATGTTTTATTTGTATTTATTTAAAAGCCTTTATCTTTTTACCTATTATTACTTTTTATTGGTATAGGATTTTTAGCGCTATAATCTTAATTATTTTCTTTCGAGTAATTTATTGTATTCAGTTCTTATCAATTTGGTATTTTTAATAGGAATTTTTATTTTCAATAACAATATTTTAAGGCCTAGTTTTCCAAACCATTCATAATAAGTGTATTTTTGTGTTCATATTACCAAGTCAGAAGTCTCTTGGGTCGTCAATAGTTCCATGTCAAGTCACTGGCTTTAGAAAGTTGTCTGCTTTCCTCCCGTCGATCAGATGGTCGAGTGACGTGGATGTTTGCCGTGATCCTGCATGTAGTTCCAGGTTTCTCCTGTGTTTCTGTATTTCGGGGGTTGTGGGGAATTTCCCCCTCATTTCTCCTCTCAGAGACACTCTCCTTTCAAACATTTCTCTGCACATCCTTTCAACACAACATATCTGTGATTATTTGCTAAAAATAATCCCGTACTCTGCCATTCTTTCACATTCTTTTTACCCTCTTTTTCAACTTCCTTTGCATCCTTGGCTGTTGGGACAGAACTTCTCATTTGCTCGAATATTTTTTCAAGTTGCATCCCAACAGATTCACCACACCGTGGAACCATTCCCCAGTCAAACCATTCTTTCTCCCGGTCAATTTCCACACTCATTTTGTTACAAGAAATGAAAACGTCCACAGATGTTTCTCAGCACAGCGGCTGTAAATTAGGAAAATAAAAGAAGAAAAATGCAACGTTCAAAGACGCTGTAAGTTTGATATCAAAGGAAATATAAAAGGAGAACGTAACATTCACAGAAGCTACGTTTTTTCAAGAGAATATGGAAAGAAAAGAAAAACGTAACATTAAAGATGTTATACGTTTTAGTTCAAAATAATTTGTTTTATCAACGCTCTGTCTGCGTTTTAGTCCAGGGATTCACCTAAAAAAGGACAAGATTGTAGGTTTTTTCCTCAGCTCAGCAGGCTGCACCCAAAATTCCACTTCGAACCACAGATAAATTTCAACTTCATAGAAAATTAACTTCTTAACAACACAAAATCAAGCTATTATCACAATACAAAGCAAAACAAAACTAACAAAAATGACGTCTTTAATTAAACCTAGTTCAAACACAGAGTCCCACTCTGGGTTCTTTTGGTTGTAAATTACCAGGGCCTCCAACCCTTTCGGTTCTTCTCGTTATTGATACAACTCAATACTCCGGCCTCATCCAGAGGAGAACGCAGGTTCCTAACCTTTTTTTTTTTTTTTATAAAGACTCAACCTAGTTTGAACTTGGAGTCTAACTCCTTGGGTTCTTAAGGGGCGGATCAGACCCCAAGGCCTCCAACCTTTTTCGGTTCTTCAAGTTATTGATACAACTCAATACTCCGGGCCCAGCCCGAGGAGAACGCAGGTTCCAAACCTTAAAGGCATTGATTCCCAATCAATATTAGGCGTCTTAAGCCTAAGCCTTTATTAAAATATTTGTTTCATTTCTATTTTGATTTTAATTTTATTATTTATCTATTTTTTATTTATTTTTTCTTCCAGATGTGTCTGCTTTTCTATGATCGTGAAAGTAGTCACAACCCTTATTGATTTAATCTTAACATTTTATGATCATGTTTAATTCAATGAACAAGTTGGGTTCATACAACTTGTCTCATTGCATCAACAATGACCCTTATTTTTTAACTTTTTAATTTTAACAGCTTATGATCATTTCCTATTCAATGAACAAGTTGTTTGTGTCTACCCCCTCAGGTTCGTACAACTTGCTTCATTAAATCAAAAACGACCCTTATTTTTTAACTTTATCAATTTTAACAGCTTATGATCACGATTAATTCAATGAACAAGTTATTTATGTTGACACCCTTTAGGTTCATAAAACTTGATTCATTAAATCAAAGATGACCCTTATTTTCTTACTTTACAAAATTTCAAATCAAAAGCAGCACATCTGACCTTTTTCCTTACACATATTTAACAACAACAACAAAATTTAACAATCAACCTCTGGTATTTCCGAACAATCAAACACACTTTGCTCTATACTTATTTAAATTTAAATTTATCTTGATCTCAGCCACGAAACCTGGATCTGGACTCAAAAGAAGACTTCTAATCAATAAAGTGGTGTCTTCTTACCGTTTTATGCTGCGCAGCTTGTAATTTTTGAGTCCAGGAATCCAGGCCCCGTCACCTCAACCGGAGTCGTCTTTTCCTCCTTGGATCACGTCGAGGGTCCACCAATTTAAAGGAACTCAAATCTCTTTCCTGTCTAATGAGTTCTGCGCATTCGTTTGATCCAAGGAAGAGTGACATTTTAGAATTAAAACAGTAAATTTATTAATAACAAAGTATGATTACCAAAGTAGGCCTTACAAGACCTTAAATACAACAGTTAAACAAAGAAATGCAAATTATTCAAATTGTTCAGAAATACCACAGTTCCAGCGCTTGGTCCAGTCTCTGTCAGTCATCCTGGCTCACCCAGGTCCTCCCAGAGAGTGGCACTTAATCTTTAGAACTTCTCCCCTTTTAAAGCCCTCAAGACACTCAAGACACTCCCAGAACCAAATCTGACTCCATAATGAACAACAGATGTTGTTTGATCTGATCACTAATCTAAACAAAGAATCTCCTGACCTCCTTCACACCTGTTATCTCCAACCAGGTTCGAGGGCCCTAAATTCTGTGTCTTGATACTTCAAAAGTCGGGAACATCCTTGTCTAAACAATCACGACATTTGTTACTGTGGCTTTATCCTTCCTCCCCCAATACATACAGTATGTTATCTTCTCAGTCACCTTTAAGCCATGTCACCAAGGGCCATAAAAGTTAAGACACAGTTGGCCAGAGCCCCTGAGCCCTGAAACTTCATAACCCCTGCTGTGAGGAAGGGAGCGGTCGTAAAACACAACACAGGATGTTTAAGATCTGAACGAGAGATGACATTATCAATGTTTAACAGTTGATTACACAAAGGACATACATTCAACTCATCAATGGATACACCTATATGAAAGTAATTTAGAATATGTCTTCAATATATATATATATTTTTTAAATTAAAAATTCGAAGATTTTCAGAAGGAATGAATCTTTTAACAAAGAGTTTGATATAGTGATTTAAATTAGTAGAAAATAAATGTTGTTATTTAAGTATTTTCTCATTTTTAGCCCTTAAAATGGAAACGTTTTATATTGAATTTAAAAGACTATGAATAATAATAATAATAATATGATACATATGTGTTCATACATAATAAAACATTGCAGTTAGAAGAAAAAAAACGGAATTAATGGAATTTGAATTTTAAATGAATAATAATAATAATAATAAAATGATATATATGTTCGTTAACGTATAATAAAACATTGCAGTTAGAAGAAAAAAACTGAATTAATGGAATTTGAATTTTAAATGAATAATAATAATAATATGATATATATGTTCGTTAACGTATAATAAAACATTGAATTTAGAAGAAAAGCTGAATTATTGGAGTTTGAATGTTAAATTCTATGTAGATAAAATAAAATGAATAATAATAATTTTGAAAATATTCCATTTTTTATTCAAATATAAACATCTACCTAATAATGGAGCCTCTGTCTTGCAGCCGCTGCTGGACGCCCTCGCTGAGCTCCCGGAGTGGTACGGGGTCAAAGCCATGCAGGCCAACTGGATCGGGGATTGCACCGGCTGTTATTTCCATTTCAAGCTGAAGGTGAATCTAATCTCTTCTTTTTTATATTCATCCATCATTCTTACCCTTCCTGAGTCACTCAACTTTCCTCCCTCCTCTTCCTCCCCCCTTTTTTCATCCGTCTTCCGAGCAGAGGCGCGATTGTTTGATCACAGACGCCGACACGCGTCGACATGTTTGACGAATCAAAGCTTCCATGGATTCTGAACGTTGAGAAAATAAACTTTTGTTTATGTGATCTATAATTACACCAGAGGACAACTACCTTTATTAGTGCCTCAAGAATTTTGATTGTTGAATTTAACATTTCAAATGATGAAAATGACAGTTTTCTTTCTATTATTTTTTTCTGATTCACCCAAAATTTTAATATTGAATAAAAACAATTATTAATTATTATTTATTTATTATAATTTATGTGAAAAAGGAAATCATTTTTAATTTTATTTATTTTTTATTACATTATTTTAAAAAAATCAACCTTTGAATATACAAATAATTGAATTTCATTAAAAAAAAAATAATAATATTTAAATAAAAATAAGTCAATATTCTCAAGTGGCTTCTAACACAAACTAAAGACCCTAAATGTAATAATTTTACATTATAATATTTTTTGTTTTATTTTTAACTTGGCAAAAAAGACGTATGAACAAACAATAATCATATTAAACACGTATAAACACTTTTTATTTTGAAATACAGTATTAAAAATGTCCTAATAAAGTAAAAAAATATATATACTTTTAACAAGTTGTATATAGGATTGTTCTGTAATCAATACAAATATTAAATAAAAAATGACAAACATTTGTAAATAATCTGTTTTATGTCATGTGGGACAAAGAAAGAGCCTTTGATTAATAATATTATGACAAAAATAAGGGTTTTACTGTAAATTGTTTAATTTTATTAAGATTAAAAATAACATTTTATTCAAATAAATTTGAGAAAACAATATATTTTTAATTGTAATTGTTTTTATCTATTAAGAGTATGAAGAAAAACGTAATATTATTACATGTTTAGAGTTGAATAATGAATAAAAATAATTAAATACATTCATTTTGACTCCAAGGGAGACGCATAAATACACGTTTAACCCAAATCTGTAGGATTTTATAACATGTTTAGAAGTCTGAAGTGACCCGATGGATCAAACTATCACTCGTCAGTAAATGGTTACATTTGAATCTGAACGATCATGTTTTTCCCGTTTAAACTGGTGATGCAGGTCAGAGGTGAAGAGACTGGAGAGACTCTGTCAGCCTACAGCTGCTCTCCAGAGACTGTTTTTGGAGCAGCTTACGTGGCCGTCCTGCCCTCGCACCGCCTGCTGCACGGCAGCAGCTCGGTCCGCTCGGCTCTAGAGGATACTTTCCAACCAGGCACAGGTACTTCTTGTGTTGCTCTTCCCAGCTCAACGTTATTTTAATCTGATGCCGCGTGTTTTATTACATCACGGTCAAATAGATCAATTTATTCATCCATAAAAATTGATTGATATCTGCCGCCTCCTACCCTTTGTAGCTGGGATATGCTTGAGCCTCACGAAAACCTGATAAGAAAATACAGAAAAGTGTATTTTTGTAATTAAAATTGTATTGTATTTGAAATGAAAAAAAAAGGAATATCAATGTATACATTTACAATGATTTTACTTCAAACCAAGTTTCAAAAAAGTTTGACAAATTAACAGTATGAGAGGAAAAACAATGATCAAGGGAAATGATAAATATAACATTAAAAATAAGTAAAAGTAAAAATCAGTGGAAAAAGTTGAAATGAGAAAGACTCTAAAAACTTTCTAAAAGTTGGAAAAGAAAAAAAGGGTTGAAAAGTTGAAATATAAGTAGTAGTTGGAGAAGTAGTAGAAATCATAGTAGAAGTAGTAAAAGCAGTAGTAGAATTAGTAGTATAGGTAGTAAAAGTAGAAGTGAAATTAGTAGTAAAAGTAGAAGTGTAATTAGTAGTAAAAGTGTAATTAGTAGTAAAAGTAGAAGTAGTAAAAGTAGAATTGTAATTAGTAGTAAAAGTGTAATTAATAGTAAAAGTAGAAGTAGTAAAAGTAGTAATGTAATTAGTAGTAAAAGTGTAATTAGTAGTAAAAGTAGAAGTGCAATTAGTAGTAAAAGTAGAAGTGTAATTAGTAGTAAAAGTGTAATTAGTAGTAAAAGTAGAAGTAGTAAAAGTAGTAATGTAATTAGTAGTAAAAGTGTAATTAGTAGTAAAAGTAGAAGTAGTAAAAGTAGAAGTGTAATTAGTAGTAAAAGTGTAATTAGTAGTAAAAGTAGAAGTAGTAAAAGTAGTAATGTAATTAGTAGTAAAAGTGTAATTAGTAGTAAAAGTAGAAGTAGTAAAAGTAGTAATGTAATTAGTAGTAAAAGTATAATTGGTAGTATAAGTATAAGTAGTAGAAAGAGTAGTAGTATAAGTAAAAAGGCAGTAGTATAAGTAATAAAATCAGTAGTACAATTAGTAGTAAAAGTATAAGTAGAATTAGTAGTATAAGCATGAGTAGTAGAATAGTAGTAGAATAAGTAGTTTAAGTATAATGAGTAGAATAGTAGTAAAAGTATAAGTTGTAGAAGTAGTACAAGTAGAATTAGTTCAAGCAGTAGTAGAATTATGCCTTAAGCATTCACACCATTAGGAATGAGTTTGTGTACATTAAACGTTCAACATTAAACATAAGAAATAACGTCTTAAACATAAATACAAATACAGTAATACTATTTAAACAGTGCGGATTACGAAACGAAAGTGTGAACTTTTGCAATAATTTTGTGTTTACGAGTCTGATCATGATCTAACTATTCATCGCTAACAAATGTGCTGATGGTTTGAATCCACTTGTAAATCATGTATTTGTTTGAGCGTCTGACCCTCACTCGAGAGCCTGATTGTCGCACACATGATGATTTAACCTTCCATTCAGACGCTCTTGTAAAGGCTGCGCCGGCTTTTGTGTATGATAATTGGGATTCCCTCGGGGTCGCCTTCATCCTGCCGGAGCGCCGCTCGCTCCTACTAATCTCCCTCTGATGTCCAGACTCCCTGACAGAGGTCACCGCGCTCAACCTGTTCACCGGTCTGGAGGTCCCCGTCGTCATCTCGCGCCGAGAGGCGTTCGACGGCTATCTGGACACGGTCATCGGTACGTCATGACTGTACACACACACACACACTCGCGCTCACACACACGTTCAAGTGTGGGACTTAATCATTGGCTTAGTTAATAGATGGAGACTCTTTAATTTGAATTTCCTATTAGAGTGGCGTCCCGCGGGCGAACACCTAATCCCCGTGTGTGGACGTGTGTGTCGGCCTTTAAGGAAGATGTCGGAGGTTTCACTTCGTCGCTCTCTTGGCAGCTGGAACTGTCGTGTCCCTCCTGTGGCTCAACAAAATGAACCAGAAACAAGAAATATAGAGTTTTCTGAGCTTCGTGTTGCTTTACATTTGTCTTGACTTTGCCTAGTTTTTAAGGTAATTTACAAAACATACACACGAATAAAACTGAGGGATGAACAGTTTTTGTTATTTCTGCTCTTTATTCCCACACTTTTTTATCAACAAAATATTTATTTGTTATTGATGTTATTGATGTTATTTTAAACGTTTTACTTATGTTATTATATTATTTATTATTATTATTACTATGTCATTATTATAATCATCTTTTAAATGTAATCTGTGGTGTTATTTAAGTTATTATTATTTTGTAATTACTGTGTTATTATTGTAATTCATGTTATTACAATGACTTTATCAATGTTGTCGTTATTATCTTCAGTTTTATTTCAGAAATGATCCTTTTTTTTAATGCTATTACTGTGTTATTATTGGTTTTATTACCATAATATTATCAACATTTACATTGTTATATCTGACTAACATCTGTAGTGTAATTCATTGTATTCTCATTAATAATGTTATTAGAGTATTATAAATAATGTTATAGCTATGCTGATGTTAATGTTTTCATTATATAAATAGAGATTATTATTATTATTATTATTATTTTTTTTATTTTCTTTATATTTTTTAAATAGTTAGTGTTATTTAAGTTATTACATTATTGTTATTACTGTGTTATTATTAGTTCCATTTCTGGGTTGTTGTTAATGTTACATTATAATATCATTTATTTGTGGTCTTATTTATGTTATATTCATTATTAAGGTTATTACTTTCTTCTTATTGTTATTACAATGTCATTATTAATGTTGTCATTATAATTGTAATTTATTTATCTTATTTAAGTTATAATCATCGTTAAGGTTATTACTTTCTTATTACTATTGTTATTACTATGTCATTATTAATTTTGTCATTATAATTGTAATTTATTTATCTTATTTAAGTTATAATCATCGTTAAGGTTATTACTTTCTTATTACTTGTTGTTATTGTTATTACTATCTCATAATAATGTTATTATCATTATATTTGTTGTATTTTAAATTTGTGGTTTTATTTAAGTTATTATCATTATGAATAACGGTTTTATTATCATTATTTTTGCTTCATTATTTTGCTCTTCGTTATTTTTATTCATTGTCTTATTCGGGTTCTAGCAAGTGTTATTATTATTATTATTATTATTATTATTACTGATCTCATAGTCATTGACTCGCTCTGCACTCTCCAGGTACTCCCTCGTCCAGCGAGGCCGATCTGTCCGTGGCGACGTCTCTACAGTTGACGTGGACCAACGTTCTCTCAAGTCATGAAGACGGAGAAGAAACTCTCATCAACTCCAGCGAGGTAACGTCAAAGAAGACATTCGTGACGAGTCAAAAAGACAAAAATACTGACTTTCACTGGTTCTAGTTCTCGGGTCTCTCTCGGGAAAAGGCTTTCGAGCTCATTACCCAGAAGGCCAGAGAGCAGAAGGTCGGCGGACATCTGACCAGCTCCAAGCTCAGAGATTGGTTGATCTCCAGGCAGCGGTACTGGGGGACGCCGATACCCGTGGTGCATTGTGGGTCATGTGGTCCGGTTGCCGTCCCCGAAGAGGAGTTACCGGTTGTCCTGCCGAAGCTGCCGTCGCTCACGGGGAAAGGAGCGTCTCCTCTGGAGCAGGCCCACGACTGGGTCCACTGCAAATGTCCCAGGTGAGTTCACAGAAGCCACGTTTACCTCTGCCAAGGAGGTCGAGAGACGGTTTTGTCTGTTGGCGAACACACCACAAACAGATGAACACGTTTCAATGGCAGCAGCATGTTGTTTCGTGAACATCTGGATTTAAGTTTGAAGGTTTGGTCTTTGACTTGTACGGCCTCTTTAACTATATAACAACTTACTAGAGGTGTAAGTAAGTAAGTAAGTAATATTTATTTATATAGCGCTTTTCGAGACCAGGGTCACAAAGCGCTTAGACAATCAAAACAATACTCAAAAAAGTACATACTTTAAAGATCAAGATAATACTGAGAACAACACAGGAGTTCGAGAAATTCAAGGAAAAGCCTGAACAAATAGAAACGTCTTAAGGTGTAAAGTGTGTGTTGACAATAATCTGACAATACCATACAGAGTAAGCCATACAACATATCGTGATACTGTAGTACCAAGTATATATTTGTAGTATTGTCGAGTACTTGACTCTGGTGTTGTAGTATTTACAGACCACACGACTCTCGACGAAGTCGTAACTGCTTTCATTTGTTTTCAAACCAAAATATGTCCAAACATCAGCTTTAAAAGCTGCTGGAGTCACTGTATCCTCTCGTCCTCAGTCATCGCCGGGATCACTGTTCATGTGTTATTTGATTGGTACTACGATGTTTATTGTCAAGAATCTAGTAATACGATAAGTATCACGATACAGGATCAACGATATGCTATACAGTTATACTGTAGTAACAAGTATATATGTGTAGTACTGTCCAGTACTTGACTCTTGTGTTGTAGTATTTACAGACCACATGACTCTTGATGAAGTCGTAACTGCTTTCATTTGTTTTCAAACCAAAATATGTCCAAACATCAACTTTAAAAGCTGCTGGGGTCACTGTATCCTCTCGTCCTCAGTCATTGTCGGGATCACAGTTAATTTGTTATTGTATCGATATTGTGATGTTTATTGTCAAGAATCTAGCGATGCAATACATATCATGATACAGGGGTAACAATACGATATAAAGTGATACTGTAGTAACAAGTTTATATGTGTAGTATTGTCCAGTACTTGACTCTGGTGTTGTAGTATTTACAGACCACATGACTCTTGACAAAGTCGTAACTGCTTTCATTTGTTTTCAAACCAAAGTATGTCCAAACATCAGCTTGCTGCTGGACGCACTGTATCCTCTTGTCCTCAGTCATTGCCGGGATCTATGTAGTACTGACCAAGTACTTGAATGAATGAATGAATATTGTTTAAGACAGTTTAAATCAACAAGAAGTAGTAGTAGCAGTAGTAGTAGTAGTAGTAGTAGTAGTAATTAAATCATAGATACAATCATATCTTAAATCAGTGCTTGTTTCAGTTTTGCTTAACAGATTATTATGTTTGACAAACAGAACATTATCCAACAGTAGATCACATTTGGCCGACAGTTGCTTAATGGTCCAGTTCATCTTGTATGTGTTGGATGGAGCGAGAGACATTTTTTTATTTGTTAGTCTCTTTCTTCTGCAACGTTCTCGGGTCCACGCCACGATCTCACGGCGTCCGGAGATGTCGGAGCACATGGTCCTCCCACGGCTGAGATCTTCCTTGAGTTCAGAAAGATATTGAAGATCCCAAATCCCAGGACGACCGTTCCAATGATCATGAATGAATGAAGTACACGTCCTCACGCCGCCGTCACCACGACATGTCCCACTTTTACGCCTTTTGACTTCGTCGACCTTCTGGGATCATTTTGTACCTTTCAATGGTGACATTTATCAAGTTTTTCTTGAAGACCTTTAGTGTCGCTGAGTGTTTGATTTATTCTTCTAGTGCATTCCATTGTCTTACGAAAGGATTTTAAAGTAGTTATTTTCCCTTTTTGTCTGTTTTTCCTCTGAGATTCTGTTTATATTCTTTGTGCTGAAAGGTGTTTTGCACGTTACGACGGAGGCTTTTCTTCGCGTCCTTGTACATCATTAGTACAGTGTGTTTATTTATCGAGTCATGTAGTTTAAGGACGTTGGATTTGATATATAACTGATTTGTATTTGCCCTCTAGCTGGTGTAGTGCATAATTCTCAAAGCTAATTTTTGAAGTAATACTATGGGGTATATGGAGCCTTGGTATGTGTTTCCCCAGATCTGTGTGCAGTATTGAAGGCGAGGAGAGATTAGTGTGCAGTACAAAATATGGACAATAATATATTTTTTGCAGAATTTACAGACCACATGACTCTTGACGAAGTCGTAACTGCTTTCATTTGTTTTCAAACCAAAATATGTGCAAAAATCAGCTTTAAAAAGCTGCTGGAGTCACTGTATCCTCTCGTCCTCAGTCATTGCCGGGATCTTTGTAGTACTGACCAAGTACTTGACTCTGGTGTTGTAGTATTTACAGACCACATGACTCTTGACAAAGTTGTAACTGCTTTCATTTGATTTCAAACCAAAATACGTCCAAACATCAGCTTTAAAAAGCTGCTGGAATCACTGTATCCTCTCGTCCTCAGTCATTGCCGGGATCTTTGTAGTACTGACCAAGTACTTGACTCTGGTGATGCAGAATATTTCAGACCACATGACTCTTGACGAAGTCGTATCTGCTTTCATTTGTTTTCAAACAAAACATCATCTTTAAAAGCGGCTGGAGTCGACTGTATCCTCTCGTCCTCAGTCATTCCGGGATCTCCCAGGATTTAATTTTTTCCTTTAGCTGCGCAATGACTGCTGCCATCTAGTGGCTGGATGTTTAATTGCAACACAAAAATGAACCATGAATATATTTGCATTTTTATTGTTTATTTTATTTAAAAAATTGAATTTTATACATCATTTGTTGAAATCTAAACCATATAAAAAAAAAAAAAATGTTAACCTATTTATACTTTGAAAGCCAAACTTTAAAAAAATTAATTGTTACAGTGCTGACGAAATTGTAAAAACAACGACTCTGTTAAACTGTTTACAGTGGTTTTTTTTATAGTATTAGTGTATTTATCTACATTTTACATTTACTAGTCAACGTTGTGTTTGTCGGCAGCTACATGTTTTTTTGACGACAGCTTATAACAGAAGGAAAAACCCATTTTTTCCAAACAAGGCTCTACATGTTTTGACCAACGAATGCGTCATGAATGGAAGTCCCAGGTGCTTCGGAGAGCGTCTGGAGATGAATCTGAGCAGCCAGCGGTCACACCAGCGAGGAGGGGGTGTGTTGTGCTTTATTTGTGGAAGCCCACGCACATCCTTGAAGTCTGGATCCACTCGCAGACCCTGACACAGGCAGACCCTGATCCACGTGATGGTGTAACTGGCAGAGAAGATTCTCTCCTGCGCGACTCCAGGGACTCCAGAACGATGGCGTCCATTAGATTGTTTTCAGAGTGAGGGGAGTCTTGCCAGACCCTCTGCCCCCCCCCCCCCCGTTTCCTGTCGTCTCTCAGGAGATCGTCGTTGACCACATTAGTTCGTCGTCGTCCCCACAAAATGAGCTCATGGTTTTCCGGGACACACCGAGCGTGAACTTGTGAACTGTGCGATTATTTGTTTTCATTTTCTGCCGCCGTTGTGTAACGAGTGACATCGACGGCGAAGGTTATGAAGCCAGATGTCGGATGTCTGAACTCATCACACAGTTAGAGGAATCGTTGTGTTTGGAAGGTCAGACACTCTTGATGTAACCTGGAATATTTGTATCTGTGAGGGTTTTTTTACAACTTACTGAATAAATAGAAGATATTTGGTAACATTTTCTACGAAGGTCTTGTTCGCGTTGGTTATGGTTACATTTTAATGCATTTATAATACTTTATACACGACATTATGATGGTATATCAGGTAAGTAAAGCTTTATGAAGTAGTATACGTTGAGAACTATCTTGTTATTACAAATTTAAATTACAAATAAAATTGTATTGTGTTGATTCAAGCACCTTTTCGATAAATAATATGTTTTTGATGTTAGAAAAAAACTATATATCCTGTACATTTAACACCTATTCAGAATGTTATATTATACTTTCTGTAATTACATTATAATTAAAAATGATTTCAGCCCTTTTTTTTTAAAATAATTACTTTGTTATTATAAATAAAATAATATTCTGTTGATTTGAACATCTTTTTACGATGTAATATTTTTTCATTATATTACGTTGCAATTACAACAGTGTTGTCTTCTGTACACTTTAACACCTTTTGAGAATGTAAATGATACTTTCTGTAATTACATTGTATTTATAAATATCACAATACTCGGCTGATCTGAATATCTTTTCAAAACTTAATGTGTTTTGTATTTAAAGATAACATTTTATTCTGTTGATACACAGTCATCAGTACATTATACTATTGTAATTACATTGTAATTATAAAAGGCGGTATTTTGTTGATTTGAACATGATTTCACATAATTAATATTCTGTTTTTTGTAATTAAATTGTAGTTATTATTGTTGTATTATGTTATAATTGATGAATGCATACATATTGTGTTTACAAAACTGTCATCAGTTGATTTAAACATCTATTTTTAACGTATCGTTATTTATTATTACATTGTTATTATAGAAAAACCTTCTATTTGGTTGATTTTAACATCCTTTAAGAATCAAATACACTTTTGTAATTACATTGTTATTATAGAAAAAAAAAATCTTCTACTTGGTTGATTTAACATCCTTTAAGAATCAAGACACTTTTGTTATTACATTGTAATTAAAAAAAACACTATATTCTGTTGAATTGTAATCACAAATAACATGCTATGATGTCAATTTAAACACCTTTTCATAAGGTAATATTATGTTTTTAGTTATTACATTTTATTGTAAAACAGTGTTCTGCCCTTACCTAAAGCTCTTAACTTCCACTACTTATAAGAAAATATATTTTTAACAAATATATAAATAATTAAACAATAAATATAATGCTTTAAAAATCTTGTTACAGGTCATACGTCTTCTATAAAGTCTTATTAATGCATTACGTGTTACTACCATTTAGTCATGAGACCTTTATAGAAAGTATTACCAGATGTTTTGACATGTTTTTGTTCATAGTTCTAGAATGAAACGTGTAGAATGAACGGCGAGGCAAGAGAAAATACGTCTTGATTCCAACACTTCCTGTTCTCCCTCAAAGACATCATCAAACGTGAATCTAGTGATGATTTCCAGTAGAATCTGCTGGTCGCTCCGTCCTCCGCTGACGTGGGAATTCCTCCCTGAATGCGTGTAATCGCGGCGGCGGCGCCATGTTGATTAAAACAATGTCTCACTCAGCCCAGATGGCACGAATCATCACATTCCATTTCCACGGAGCCACACTTCCTCCCATCAGAGGTGATTGATGGCTGAAATGGCAACGACGCCCGTTATCTACTCCTTTTCCTCGTCTCCCCGCCGTCGTCGAGTGTCTCTGGAATTTGTTCTCTTCCCTCGTGGACCAGGTCCAATTAAAGTTTGAGTGGAACACAGAGGAACAGGGTGATGAGAGCCGGTCCGTCCTTGAGGAAGTCATTTCCTTCAACCGTAATCGTGTCTCCGGCTCGCCGTCATTTCAAAAGAGTCTCGTTTGCTTCAAAAGCTGCATGTTTGACTTTTTTTTTACTTCTTCAACTCCAATCAAGTTTTGTCACGTCAGTCAACGAGCGGATGTGTTCCCCCGCGAGACACTGTTTCTTTAATGTAGCTTATTTTAGTGTGACTTTCTCCGCCTGTATCTCATGATGGACACGTTTTTAAATGAAATCCAACGTCTGTCAGTGCTATAAGAATATTCTAAGTTTAATTTCATTAAATGCCTTTTTTTTTTAAATAGTAAATTAAAAATTAATCGATTTCTTTTAGGTTTTGATATTTTAATTGCAATTATTCCAATTTATTTTTCTAAATTCAATATTTTTTAATAGAGGGCCTTTTAAATTCAGTGTAAAAATCTTGGTTTAATACCAAAAGCTAGTTGATCGTACTTTCAGCCAATCGTACGTCGTGCAGCCGATCACGTGACGAGGTGACAGTAGCTGAACGTCAATTATTCAAAGTGGATTCCAAAGAAACTGTAATTTTTGGGAGAACGATTGTACCAACATTTTTATATTGAATTTAAAGACCACAAATAAAACAAAGATAGAAAAATGTAAATTTTATTTTGTATTATTTGAAATGGAATATTAAAAGCTTTGTGTATAAATAATATTGAAAATAATGAAACCTTTTAATATGAAAAGTATTCAATTTAATTATTCAATAAAAACTAATGTAATTCTCAGAAACAAAAACATTAACAAAAACAAAATACCTACAAAGTTTCAACTTTAAAAAAATTAAATTCAACAATTAAATTTTCTGATGACACTAATGTACTTCCATTTAATTTTCTACCTGTACTAGCCTGCTATAGTTGCTACCTCAGCTAGCTACAGTCAAAACAACACTTTGTATTTTCAATTTTAAAGATTAAATAAGTCCCTAATAGGACACAAACAAGTAAGTAAGTATTATTGTCCCTAAAATATATTTAGGTAAAAATAAGCAGAGCTACTTTTTAAGTTAGTGCTAACTATGGGTAACTGCCTGAAACTAGCATTAGCTCATAGCCTGACTCTTTTCATTCTCTCTAATGGAGGTAAAAATATTAACTTTTAATATATTTAACTATATTTAATGCGACACTATAAATCTAAAAACAATTTTACTAGTTACATTTTCTGTTAAGCTAAACGTTCTCACACAAAGTCATGATACATAAATTGTTAAAATAAAAGCTAATATGCTAAACTAGTTAACTAAGGTAGTAGTTGAAGTAGAAAAAACTTCTTCTCGCTACTTTAGTTTAGCTGCCAGACATGACTTTATATATCATTCATTTGGCTTTGAATGTATTTAACCATAATTGTATCTCTAAATAAAAAATAAATAAAAAAACAACTCATGATGTTTACTTTGTATAATCAAATTAATATGCTAAGCTAGCTACCCGAGCTAGTTGTTTATAGTACTAGCTGCAGTCCAAACAACACTTTATAAAGATGTTAAATGTAAGTTATTAGCCACAAATAGAAAAAAACATTAGATGCATTTTTTATTTACTTAACACAATACTATATTTAGGTAAAAATATGGAATGAGCAGAGCAAAAAGCTAATGCTAGCTCCAGGTTACTGCCCGAAGCCATCATTAGCTCCTCGCTACTTTAGTTTAGCTGCCAGACATGACTTTATATATCATTCATTTGGCTTTGAATGTATTCAACCATTGTATCTCTAAATAAAAAAACAACTCATGATTTTTACTTTGTATAATCAAATTAATATGCTAAGCTAGCTACCCGAGCTAGTTGTTTATAGTACTAGCTGCAGCCCAAACAACACTTTATAAAGATGTTAAATGTAAGTTATTAGCCACAAATAGAATAGATGCATTTTTTTATTTACTTATCACTTTACTATATTTAGGTAAAAATATGAAATGAGCAGAGAAAAAGGCTAATGCTAGCTCCAGGTTACTGCCTGAAGCTAGCATTAGCTCTTTACCATTTTACTCTGGCTGCCAGCTAGCTTCTCACTCCTGGAAGTCGCAGAAGAAAATTACTTTTTATATCATTAATGTCACGTTTTAATGTATTCAACCATCACCGGGGCTCCATAATTATCTGTGTCATCATTCATTTGGATTAAACCTTCATTAAGTTGTATTTCGCTAAAGCTGATGTTGCCAGGCAACCATCAGTCCATCATGATGAAGTAGCATTGAAGTTGAAGTTTGGAGCGAATCTTCCTCAGAATCCTCCCTGAAGGTAGAACTACCTGCTCGGTTCCACACGGTGAAGCTCGGGGCTCTGCAGGGACTCATTACGCAGACGAAAGCCGTTTCACGGGAGAAGAAAGAAAAACTTTCTCCTGGTCTTTGTTGACGTCCTTCTCTCGGTTTGGATCAGGAACCAGGTGACATTTCCAGCTCAAACACATGATGTGTACTCGCCGGTTTGTGTTAGCTCAGGCGCTCGCCGCCCCCCCGGCTCCGGTGCCAGTTTCGTGCCGGTCCACCGGGGGGTCGGGGGGGTGGGGTGGTGGGGGGACGCGACCTCTAGGACCAGATGGATCCAGAACTCATGTGTGGTGTTCTCTGAGCACACAGATCCGCTGGCGTCAGATTAATATTGATCCGAGCGGCAACTTGTGTTTGTTCCTCGCAGATGTGGCGGGAAAGCGCGGCGGGAGACGGACACCATGGACACCTTCGTGGACTCGGCCTGGTACTACTTCAGATACGCCGACTCGTCCAACACCAGCAGGTAGGAACACCTGCTCTTATCACCTTATTAGGAGATCAGTAATTATCATTAAGGGGTTTTTACACACAAAAAAGAGCCTCCTTTTACGTCAAAGTCCATGTGTATCAACACTGAAAAGACAATTTAAAAAAAGTGTAATTCCCAGGTTTGTCTGTAGGTGGCGTACGCCTGGATCAGCTGCTCAGATGCATGTCGGCCTCACTCGTCACGTTGAGATGTTCACATCAGAGTTACATTAACCATCAATATTGATCATAAATTAACACACAGTAGTTGTAATTACACGAGTGGATATTCAATTATTCACAAACTTATCAATATGTTCTCATTCACCAAATTGATCTGTATTTATTAAGACAACATCGATCATTTTATATTGAATATTTGAATCTGCTATTTTACACTATACAGAAAAAAATGTAAGGAATAAATGTGTGTTTCGCACAGTACACAATACATCTGAATATTCATCACATTTGAATGCATGAATAAATTCAGTATAAAATTCAATGTCTAAACAATTTAATGTTAAGAAATATATGGTCTTTACAAATGAACGTAAAAGATTCAGAGTAAAAATAATATTCAATGTAAATCAATTAAATGTAGAAAAAAATATACACGTAAATGATTTTAGAAATTTGGTGAGAAACAAATTCAGTGTTAACATCAAGGCGACCAGAGATAATTATCGGAATATATTTGTGCCATCAGACTTTAAATATGAATTCCCAACACTGACATTTCACAGCATTAAAATCTGACTCTGAATTTCCAAACAAACTGTTAGTTTTCTGCCCTTTTTTTCAACACATGTATAAATTCAGTGTAAAATCAAATGTGAATTTAATGAAAAAAATAAATCCCTCCCCCAAAAAAATAATAACAATGTAAATGAATTCAGTCTAAGCTTTATGGTGTGAAAAAATGTAGTATTAATATCCAGGAAATCCAGACTTTAGATTTGAAAAATCGTAATCACAATAGAAGCTTTCATTTTAATGTAACAATCAATAATATTAAATGTAAATTAAATTCATGTAAATAAAGAGAAGTATTGGAGTAAATAACATTTTTTAAATCTTTTTTTTTCTTCATGAATAAATGAGTGTACATTTAATTAAATTTAATAGAAACATAATGTAAAAACGATATTCAATGTAAAAACACAGTTAACAGTAAACAACTGTATTAAAATATGATGTTTTTTAAAGCAACTTGACAACTAAAGAATTTATTAAAAATAATATTAAACGCTCACGATAACTGCAATCTGAAACATTTGTATTTTTTTAAAATGGCCAATAATAAAGGGTAATTAACGTTAACGTTAAAAATACAAATATGAAGGTAAACTGCAAAATGAAAAAAACTAAACCGATATTTCAAACAAGTTATTACTAGTGGATAAATAAATAAAAGAATATACAAAAAGGACGAGTGTAAAACAGTTTTGAAATGGCTTTTAATTATTTAGTTTTGTTTTGATTTTTAGGTTTTCATTATTTTCAAACCTTTCTACGGTTCCATGTATTTTAGAATTATTTTACTTCTTTTTTTTTTTAATATGGCTTTCTGTTTTAGATGATTTTATGTTTATAGTTATAAAGCAAGAAATGATCAGTGATAATCAGTGTGATGTTGCTACTGCCACCTGCTGTATCATTCAAGTTCATTGCTGTCAAACACATTTCAAATGCTAAAAAAAAGCTAGTTGATTATTAGATATAGATTAAATCCAAATCACATAAATGGCCACTCTTTAAAAAAAACATGAGTGTTTTTTACTCAAAAAAACAAACTAAAACACGAGCGATATTGAGCAATTTTACAGACTGATTTTATTTAGATTTTTGTTTTGAGGTTTTCATTATTTATATTTTATTTAAATGTGTTGTTTCCCATTATTTAAAAGATTTAACCTATTTCACTAAATGTTTTGGTTCATTGTAAGTTCATAGTTGTAAACAAGTTTTAGTTAAAATATCTTTCAATAAAATATTTATATACATTTTTTTTTTAGGGTATCAAAAATATTTATATATTAATGTATATAATGTATATTTATGTTGTCATAGATAGTCAGTGTTCTTCCCAAGAAATGGTTCGGAGCTCTGTCATCTGGGAGAGACTCGGAGCTCAAGGGGTCTCTTTGTTTTGGCTGCTGCCCCCGCGACCCACTATTTAAGGGTTTTTTGTCTTTTCACCCAAAACGGTGGAACACAAGCAGATTTTAAATCATAATAATCCTGACAGTAATTGCACATTTTAGCATATCAAACACACACTTCTTATCTCTTTACACACTGGTCACTCACACACACACACACACACACACACACACACACACACACACACCTGTACACGGGTTGAATTCCGTGCCAAACGGAGATTATGGAAGCGTCGCCGTCACCTGCTGGGATGGAGGTGATACCCGGAGCTTAACAAAGGAGATTTATTTTGCCCCTGACCTCTGCAGCAGAACAGGGGGGGGGGGTATTGTGGGGGGGGGGGTTCGGCCACAGCTTATGGCGCCACAAAAAAAAAGCAATTACACCATTTGTGCTGATCCGGCTCAGCCTAAAGTTGCAGAGATGAAAAGTGAAAGATGCAGGAAATAAGAAGTGTGTGTTACACGTGTGTGTGTCGCTCACAACAGAGGTGTGTGTGAGGAGAGTAATTGCTGGTGTGACGCCGACACATGTACGAGCAGCAGCTGCACTAAAAAAAGCTCCATTAGCAGGAGTCTCTGCCTCCACCGTCGTGACACTTCATCCGAAGAGCATCATCTGCACAGATTATTATCACCTTATCATGTTATCATCTTAAATTTGTGGAACGTGTGTCGAAAGTGTTTGTCAATTTTAGCGTGTTGGATTAATGATGCCCCCTAGAGGAGGAGGATGGTACAACAATACGTATCATCAATGAAACAGTTCTGTGAAGATACAATTTAATTTAACGTTTTTTAAAGATCTATTTACATCTTGAATGTTTATTATTTTTTCCTTCGTCCTCCAAATATAGTGTTTATAACTCCCTCCCCCACTTCTGTTCGTCTGTAGTTTGTGTATTTTATTTTAACATTTTCTCTTGGTGATATATTTATTATTATGGTATTTATTTTTAACATGTGTACTGTTTGTCTTAATATAATGTATTGGTTTAGTCTTCCTCAAATTTGTGGCAGCAATAAAAGTATATAAATAAAAAAAAAGCATAATTACACTTAGAAATGTGTTTTTTATTAATGGGTAAATAGCGTTTTTTAATGCTGTATCATAAAATGTAAAGGAAGTTCTTCAATATAATGATAAATTAGTTAAAAAATGTATTATTATCGATTTATTATCTTTTATTAATTAAAATGACAGAAGTATTCTGAAGTAAAGTTATAAAAAAATAATTAAACAATAACATTTTATTGAAATTGTCCAGACTTGTTGATGAATAAAATAAAAAACTTAGAATAATTTCTATTAAATTTTAAAATAAATCAAAGTGAAAATTTACCCTAAACTTAATTGTTTAAAAGAGGAATAAATGCGTTTAAGCTATAAAAACAGTGTTGATTTAATTTCCTTTCAAAATACTCAAACACGAAAACGACATATAATTTAGAAATGTTTTATTCAAGAATAAATAAATATTGTAAATACATTCAACATTGAATTAATAAATGAGTTAAAACGTAAACGAGAGAAAGAAATTTCATATTATTATTATTTTTTCATTCAAATATTATTAATTTGGGGTAAAGAACAACCGTTAAAAAAATGTTTTATCAAATCTTGGTGGAAAAAAACCCCCCAGCAAATAAAATATTAAAATGATTTAAATGTATTTGCAAAACAATTACGTAAATAAAATATAATAAAGTGAAAATATCCTAAAATTTGGAAAGTATTTTTTATATTAGGAATCAATTACTTTTTTAAATACTAATTTTATATAAATATTCACTCAACGATGAGAAAATATAGAAATAAATCTGCATAACTATGATATGGAAATGTTTACATTTTATTATATAATTATTTATCCTTTAATTAAAGTTTTTTCACAGAAAATTGATTAATTACTTAAAATGTCAAGTAAATTGCAGATTTATTATTAAAAAAAATAATAATAAAGTATTGTGCAGTACATTTAGAAAAAAATAAACGAATTAAAATTAAATTAAACTTTTTAGGCATTTATTATTTAAATTGTGTTTTAACAAAATAACCTTGACTTCATATATGCATCATGTATGTTTTTATGCAATTATGTGTGAATGAACATCTACAAACATCTTCTGAAATCCTCCCTCTTGCTCCTCAGACCGTTCGAGCGCCCCCTGGTGGACCACTGGCTGCCGGTGGACGTGTACATCGGTGGGAAGGAACACGCCGTCATGCATCTGTACTACGCTCGCTTCTTCTCGCACTTCTGCAGGGACCAGGGTCTGGTGGGTCACAGGTCTGCAGGGAAACACCTCTTTAAAACTCTCATTGATTATTGATCCTGCAATGATTGATCATTTCTTAAAATCTCCTCCAGGGAACCTTTTAAGAAGCTTCTGGTCCAGGGTCTGATCAAGGGTCAGACCTACAAGCTGGCAGGCAGTGGTCAGTACCTGAAGAGAGAGGAGGTCAACCTGGAAGGTTTGCCCATTATTTAATCCACACAACTTTACTTTTATTATGTTTTAATGATGTTAGAGAAGAGATTATCCACGTAGAACATGTTTCAAACTGTTTTATTTGTATTATTATTATACTTGATTTATTGTTTTTGTATTTGTATTCAATATTTTTAATATTGTGGTCGATTTCTTTGTTTTCTTTCTCTAAGAATTAAAATTAAATTTTTCTAGCATTTATGAAATGAAATAATTTCTTATAGACATTATATAAAAATGTTGAATTTTGGAGAAAAAAGGGTAATTATTCGAATAACAATATTAAAACTATGTGTAAAAAAAATGACTATTAATAAAGTATTGTACCAACATTTTGATATATTAAATTTACAAAGGCTATGAGTTAGAATATATAGAATTAACAACTTTTATTTCTGAATCATTGTCTGTAGAATATTAAACTCTGTATCAAAAAGACATTAATGTTGAAAATATTCTATTTATAAATAGAAAAACAACCTTTAAATAGAGACGTTTTCTAATTAAATTATTTTTAAAAAAAGGCAGTGGTCAGTACCTGAAGAGAGAGGAGGTCAACCTGGAAGGTTTGTCCGTTATTTAATCCACACAACTTTACTTTTATAATGTTTTAATGATTTTAAAGAAGAACTGATCAACGTAGAACATGTTTCAAACTGTTTTTATTGTATTTATTATTATATTGACTCTTAAATAAGAATCTTAAATAAGTTATTTTTATGTTATATTATATTAAATAAGTTATTTTTAAGTTATATTTTTAAGTTAATACTGAGATAATATACCTATAATAAAAAAAAAATCATTTATAACCATTTATAAATATTGTATAGGAGTAGTTCCTGTTGTTATGTATAATTACTTTTATAATGATTTTTTAAAATATTCCGTCTCTTCAATGCTCTCTTCCGGCTCCTGACGGCCCCGAGGATATTTAATTGTTTCTCTACCAGACGTAGCGCCAACATAAAAACCTTGTTTCCCACAAATGATCTGGTGGTTGAAGCTCTCAGCAGAGTTTTTAAAACATCATTGTGGTCATAAAACATCTACTCAAGTGATTCTCAGCCACAAACCATCTTCAGGATGTGACACTGAGCAGAGAATGAAGCTGAAATGAAGAGAAAGACTTTATTTTGTTGCTTGAACTTTTATTAGCTGCAGTTTTAACTATATGTTTGTTCTGACTAATATTAATAATGATCAAATATATCAAGATTAGAAGAAGAAGAAACATATTGAAGATCTTTTTTGAAGACTTTTTTCTTTTATTTTGGCCTTTTCATGGGTATTTGTTTGAGGTTTGCTTTTATATCATATTTTTTTAATGAAATGAATGTAAAATAAAATATTAACATTTATTTATTTTAAGGCATAATAACAAAAAAGTATGTTTTATAATAATAGAAAATCTATATATTTTTTTAAATCTTATAAACATTATAATAATTAAATGGTTATGAATTATATTTATAAATAATATCATTTAAAAATGAATTGTATAAAATCAGATTAAGACTAAAAGGTTACTTTAGAATTTAATTTATTTATTATGTTTTCCAAAAGAAAAATAATAATATGTAATTGTAATTGTTACATTTTCTCGGTTCACATTACATACTGTGACTGTTGTGCCATCAAGCCAAGAGATACGCATCTTATCATGTCACTGTATCCTCTCATCCTCAGTCATCACCGGATCTCGCGAGATTTCATTTTTACTTTAGCTGCGGAGTACATAACGACTGCTGGAAGTTTAATTACAACATAAAAGTCAATTGTATCCTCTTGTCCTCAGTCATCGCCGGGATTTTGCAGGATTACCTTTATTCCTTTAGCTGCAGATGACGTAACGGTTGCTGCCATCTAGTGGCCAGAAGTTTTAATTTCACACAAAGAAAAAACTAAAAAATGATGCTGTGAATATTTTTATGTTAAATTTAAAATTTGAAAAAACGATTTATGTAATTTTATAAACACTTGAAATTGTGCAACACAAAGAAGGGAAAATGTACAAAATGATTTTACTACAACAAGGTATGATCATGTGACACAGTAATCAAGCGTGTCTTAAATACATAAATAATCATCATACGTTGATTTAATATGGTCTTTAAATTAACATTTACCGTATTTTTCTGACTATAAGTCGCATTTTTGGGGGAAATTTATTCATCTTGAAAGACAATTTAAAATAAAAATAGAATAGAGGCCACAACAGGCTGAATAATTGTACGTTACGTTACATGAACTGAGAACCTGTTATGTTAACATAACATATGAAGAGTTATTCAGAGAACTATAGCATAAATAACTAAGAAGTTTACCAAACCATCCGTGTAACTCCAAATAACTCTTCATCCTCGTGTCACTTTTAAACAACTAACTAACTCCGGAGGTAGAAGATGCGGCGCTTCCTCGAAATTATCAACACAGGCCTAGAGCGCCCTCTTGTGGTTTAGTGTGAAAATAACATGTGAAATGATATACCGCTAATAATGTGTTAATAATTTCACACATAAGTCGCTCCAGAGTATAAGTCGCCCCCCGGACAAACTATTGAAAAAAAACTGCGACTTATAGTCCGGAAAATACGGTAAAATGTTGTTTTTCTTAACTCAAGCTCCTCTGACACTAACTTAACGACTCTTGTGGTCTCGTGGCAGGAACCGAGGCGGTGGCTCTGGACGGCGCCGCTGTGGAGGTGACCTGGGAGAAGATGAGTAAATCCAAGCACAACGGTCTGGACCCTCAGGAGGTGGTGCAGCAGTACGGCGTGGACACCACGCGCCTCTACGTCCTCTACGCGGCGCCGCCCGAGCAGGACATCCTGTGGAACGCCAAGAGTGAGTCGACCGATCGCGACCTTGACACGACGGCGAGATGTAATGACGTTCTTGTTCGGGTCGCAGCCGACGCTCTGCCCGGAGTGTTGAGGTGGCAGGTCCGACTCTGGCAGCTCGTCACCAAGCTGAGGAGCGCCCGACAGCTGGGTCACGCCCCCGACCCGACCCGGCTCAAGAAGAAGGAGCTGGAAGAGGTTTTGAAGATTTGGAAGAACAAGAACCACACGATCCAAGAGGTGACGATGACGCGAATCAATCTGTTGGTGTAGGTTCAAGGTTTGACCACCAGAGGGCAGCACCATCGCTTTAAAAAATCGATATAAACTTCAAATGTAGTTTTGATTTGTTTTTGTATCGAACTATATAAGTGTCATCACAATATTTATGATTTAAATTCAGTTTTAAAAGTTTAAAACTTGAAATGTGTTTTAACTTATTTAATCGCTTTGGGTTTGATTGAATAATTCCTATATTTCAAGGTGAATTTGTTGAAACAATATTAAATTATAAAAATTGTATTCAATACTTTGTAAATTGAAAGTTGTTTTTTTTGTTTCAACCACTTAAAAATACTTGATTTATTGTAGTTCAATTCGAGTATTTGTATTCAATAATTTGAATATTGTGGTTGTTTTCTTTGTCTTCTTTTAAGAGTTCAAATTTAATTTTTATAACATTTTAAAAATGAATTCATTTCTTATAAATATGATATAAAAATGTAGAATTTTGGAGGAAAAAAAAGTGTAATTATTTGAATTACAATATTAAAACTATGTGTAAAGAAATAATAAATGTGCAAAACTATTGTACCAACATTTTAATATATTAAATTTAAAAAGAAGAATGAGAAAATATAGAATTAATAACTTTTGTTTCTAAATCATTGTCTGTAGAATATTAAACTATGTAAAAAAGGCATTATTTTGATTAATTTAATAGAAAAACAACAAATTCAACCTTTAAATAGAGACGTTTTCTAATTAAATTATTGAATAAAAAAGACATTTCAATAAAACATTGTAAAGTTTCAACATTTGAAAAGTTAAATATTCTGACGTCTCTGATAAACAACCTTCGTCCTCCTGCGACGAACCAAAGAGGAAATTGATTTTAAATCCTCACTTTATAAATAACCTCGTCTCTCAGGGTTTTCTCCTTCAAAGTCGAGGCTCTTAAAGAACCTCAGATGTTCCCCCTGAAGACCCTGAGAGACGAGTCTTAGTGATCCACCCTCGTCCCCCCAGAGACGTCCCCAGTCATAGTCTCCCCTCATCTCTGATGGTTTCCAGGTGACCTCCAACCTCACCGATGACTTCCTCTTCAACGCCGCCATCTCTCGCCTCATGTCTCTGACCAACACTCTGGGTGTGAGTGACCTCTGACCCCTGAACCCCCGTACACGTTTCTTTCTCACGCTCGTGTCTCTCCAGCAAGCGTCCGAGCGACTGCTGCTGCACAGCGTGGAGGTCGAGGAGGCGCTCGCGGCCCTGGTCGTCATGGCGGCGCCCATGACCCCTCACCTGTCGTCAGAACTGTGGGCAGGTTCGTCCTGTTCCTTCAAGTTGATACAGTTCAAAGCTTTAATGCTTTTAATTTAATGCTTCGTTTAAATTCGTCATTTTACATTTTTAAATGTTTAATTTTATTTATATATATTTTTTTCATAATTAGTGAAATTATTTATTTATTATTTAAAAGATTAGATTTTCTTTCTGGATCATTAAATCAAGAAATTAAAAAAAATAAAAATTACATTTATATTAAAATGTTTATTTTTATATAAAAGGCTATGAATAAAAGATATATATAGAATTAATCAAATGTTTTTTTTTAAACTGTGTAGAAAATAAATCAGTAATTTCTGAGTTTTTTATTCATTTTTTTAAAGCAACTCAATGTACAAATTATTTAATTAAATTATAATTTAAAAATAACTTAATATAGACACCTTTTTAAGTAGATTATTCAAACAATAATTAAATGCTTGGAAAACAACAATTCATATAATAAATCATATTTATATATATATATATATATACTGTATATATATATATATTTATATATATATATATATAAGTGTAATTTACTTGGTAAAGATGAACAAACGGAAAAAAGGATGTTTTTCTTTAATAATTTGCCTGAACGAATGAAACTACAATATAAGCATCAACTATATGTCCTGGTGTGGATGAGACCAACATGTTCTCTGCAGGTCTGTGTCAGGTGAGGTTCCCTCTGAGCGAGTCGGTCAAGAGAGGAGGAGACGTCCTGGAGCAGCCCTGGCCAGACGTGGACCCCAAGTACCTGGAGACCCCAGAGTTTGTGGAGATTTCTGTGATGGTAAGAATGAAGACATCAGTCAGTGATGGAACCTGACAGACGTGCTTTAAGAAGAGAGAGGGACACCCTGGACAGAACCCCTGTCATGAGGAGGAGGAGGAGGAGGAGGAGGAGGAGGAGGAGGAGGAGGAGGAGGAGGTGGAGGAGGAGGAGGAGGAGGAGGAGGAGGAAAAATAGAATGAAGATGATGATGATGAAGAATAGAATGACGATGAGGACAATGAGGAGGAGGAGGATGAAGATGATGATGATGATGAAGGGTAGGAGGAGGAGGAGGAGGAGGAGGAAGATGAAGATGATGAAGGGTTGGAGGAGGAGGAGGAGGATTAAGATGATGAAGGGTAGGAGGAGGAGGAGGATTAAGATGATGAAGGGTAGGAGGAGGAGGAGGATTACGATGATGAAGGGTTGGAGGAGGAGGAGGAGGAGGATTAAGATGATGAAGGGTAGGAGGAGGAGGAGGATTAAGATGATGAAGGGTAGGAGGAGGAGGAGGATTAAGATGATGAAGGGTTGGAGGAGGAGGAGGAGGAGGAGGATTAAGATGATGAAGGGTAGGAGGAGGATGAAGATGATGATGAAGGGTAGGAGGAGGAGGAGGAGGAGGATGAATGATAGGAGAAGGAGGAGGATGAAGATGATGATGAAGGGTAGGAGGAGGAGGAGGAAGATGATGAATGATAGGAGGAGGAGGAGGATGAAGATGATGATGAAGGGTAGGAGGAGGAGGAGGAAGATGATGAAGGATAGGAGGAGGAGGATGAAGATGATGATGAAGGGTAGGAGGAGGAGGAGGAGGATGAAGATGATGATGAAGGGTAGGAGGAGGAGGAAGATGATGAAGGATAGGAGGAGGAGGAGGAGGAGGATGAAGATGATGATGAAGGGTAGGAGGAGGAGGAGGAGGAGGA
Source organism: Callionymus lyra (assembly GCF_982586985.1). Classification (NCBI taxonomy): domain Eukaryota; kingdom Metazoa; phylum Chordata; class Actinopteri; order Syngnathiformes; family Callionymidae; genus Callionymus; species Callionymus lyra. The sequence goes on along the minus strand of NC_141834.1, from coordinate 19,059,026 downwards.
TGAAGATGATGATGAAGGGTAGGAGGAGGAGGAAGATGATGAAGGAAAGGAGGAGGAGAAGGAGGATTAAGATGATGAAGGATAGGAGGAGGAGGAGGAGGAGGAGGATGAAGGGGAGGAGGAGGAGGAGGAGGATTAAGATGATGAAGGATAGGAGGAGGAGGATGAAGATGATGAAGGGTAGGAGGAGGAGGATGAATATGATGAAGGGTAGGAGGAGGAGGAGGAGGAGGATGATGATAAAGGGTAGGATGAAGATGATGAAGGGTAGGAGGAGGAGGAGGAGGATGAAGAAGATGAAGGGTAGGATGAAGATGATGAAGGATAGGAGGAGGAGGAGGAAGAAGGAGATGAAGGGTAGGATGAAGATGATGAAGGGTAGGAGGAGGAGGAGGAGGAGGATGAAGAAGATGAAGGGTAGGATGAAGATGATGAAGGATAGGAGGAGGAGGAGGAAGAAGGAGATGAAGGGTAGGATGAAGATGATGAAGGGTAGGAGGAGGAGGAGGAGGAAGATGAAGATGATGAAGGGTAGGAGGAGGAGGAGGAGGAAGATGATGAAGGAAAGGAGGAGGAGAAGGAGGATTAAGATGATGAAGGATAGGAGGAGGAGGAGGAAGAAGGAGATGAAGGGTAGGATGAAGATGATGAAGGGTAGGAGGAGGAGGAGGAAGATGAAGATGATGAAGGGTAGGAGGAGGAGGAGGAAGATGAAGATGATGAAGGGTTGGAGGAGGAGGAGGAGGATGAAGAATAGAATGATGATGATGATGAAGAATGAAATAATGAGGAGGAGGAGGATGAAGAAAAAGGTGATGATGATGATGACGATGATGAATATGATGATGAAGATAAGGAGGAGGAGGATTATGTTATTTTTACTTAACTCTCTATTGCGGCTACATTCGTCAATTTGCCTCCATCCCATAATAACACACTCTAGAAGAGGTTTTCCTACCCACTCTGAACGTTACATTACAGCTGTGACCACTTCAAGGACACACACACACACACACACACACACACACACACACACACACACACACACACACAAGTTATTTTCATCTTCTCGTGCAGGTCAACAACAAAGTGTATGGCAGGCTGACGGTGCCCCTGCAGGACTCTAGAGACCAGGTCGTGCTGCAGAAGCTGGTCATGGAGGGTCACATCGGTCAGGAGGTGCTGAGAGGTCAGAAGGTCAAGAGGTTCATCCTCGCACCCAGAGCTGCTATCATCAACATCCTGGTCGAGTGAGGTCACATCACGAAGACACTGTTTTTTACCTGTCGTCAACATCATGGAGTCAAATTGTAAATATCTTTATTTGTACAAACATGTTTTTAATAAATTACTGCAATATCTTTTTTGTTATTTGATTAAATACACTTTATTTTTATAGAAACATGTGACAAGATCCAGAATATTAGTACTTTTGAAACAAAGAATAGAACTTTCAAATGTTGTCTCTATTCTATGGAGGTATATTAATGCCACAAGAATATTTAATGGTTCAATTGAACTTTTCAAATGTTGTCTCTATTCTATGGAGGTATATCAGTGCCACCAGAATATTTAATGGTTAAATTGAACTTTTCAAATGTTGTCTCTATTCTATGGAGGTATATCAGTGCCACCAGAATATTTAATGGTTAAATTGAACTTTTCAAATGTTGTCTCTATTCTATGGAGGTATATCAGTGCCACCAGAATATTTAATGGTTAAATTGAACTTTTCAAATGTTGTCTCTATTCTATGGAGGTATATCAGTGCCACCAGAATATTTAATGGTTAAATTGAACTTTTCAAATGTTGTCTCTATTCTATGGAGGTATATCAGTACCACCAGAATATTTAATGGTTAAAATTGAACTTGTCATATGTTGTCTCTATTCTATGGAGGTATATCAGTGCCACCAGAATATTTAATGGTTAAAATTGAACTTTTCAAATGTTGTCTCTATTCTATGGAGGTATATCAGTGCCACCAGAATATTTAATGGTTAAATTGAACTTTTCAAATGTTGTCTCTATTCTATGGAGGTATATCGGTGCCACCAGAATTTTTAATGGTTAAATTGAACTTTTCAAATGTTGTCTCTATTCTATGGAGGTATACCAGTGCCACTAGAATATTTAATGGTTAAAATTGAACTTTTAAAATGTTGTCTCTGTTATATGGAGTTATATCAGTGCCACTAGAATATTTAATGGTTAAATTGAACTTTTCAAATGTTGTCTCTATTCTATGGAGGTATATCAGTGCCACCAGAATATTTAATGGTTAAATTGAACTTTTCAAATGTTGTCTCTATTCTATGGAGGTATATCAGTGCCACCAGAATATTTAATGGTTAAATTGAACTTTTCAAATGTTGTCTCTATTCTATGGAGGTATATAAGTGCCACCAGAATATTTAATGGGTAAATTGAACTTTTCAAATGTTGTCTCTATTCTATGGAGGTATATCAGTGCCACCAGAATATTTAATGGTTAAAATTGAACTTTTCAAATGTTGTCTCTATTCTATGGAGGTATATCAGTGCCACCAGAATATTTAACGGTTCAATTGAACTTTTCAAATGTTGAAACTTGTGGTTTTTTTTTAATTAAAGTGTTGTTTTTTTAAAGCATGAAATTATACCTTTGAATAATTTGAACAATATAGAAGAATAGTTTCTTTATTAAATGGTTGAATTTTTTTTTTTTTTAATTGAATACAAAATTAAAATATTTTCCAATTGAATTATTAATTTTTTACACATAGATTTTAATCATCAAAATCCAATAATCCAAAAATAAATGTTCTTAATTCAATATTTATTTATTTGTAGACTTTTAAATTCAATTTAAAACTTATATACAGCATTTTATATTGAACTTAAAAGGCTACAAATTAATAAATATTGAATTTAGATTTTTTAATTATTGGAAGTAGAAAATCAAACCATATGTTTAATTAATTTTAATCCATTCACTGACACACTTCTATAGATTCTATCATGTTCAATGTATTTATATACATGATAGCATCGCTAACATTTGCTAATGCAGTCAGGATGAGGATCAGCTCCTCCATTTCCATGACCGTGATTGACAGCATGTCGGCAGATCCTGGGAATGGAAGCTTCTCCTCCGCTCTTCTGCCGCCTCATCACCCGACACCGAGCGTCACGGGTGGGATGCGAGTCCACCTACTCATCAGTGTTTCCGTGTCAGCGGCCTTCCACTGTCATGAGTCAGCGTTTCATCGACTTCACAGCGCTTTCCCGCCAACCCTGAGGAAGAATTGCCGAGTCAGCGGTGGATTCGTGCTCGCAACCCTTGGGGAGGTTTTCACCTGTTTGGTCACGAGCCTGAAACGGTTTGCAAGCTCAGCACGAACGAGTCGTGAGTCGGATCTGTGAGTCGAACAATGTTTTGACAGGATCAGGACATTCCTCAGCGCCCCCCCCCCCCCTATATATCTCTGCATCAGGTGACAGGAAATGGACTCGACCAAGAGAGAAAATAACAGGAAGTGTAACCAGAAAAGAGGGGGGGGGGGTTCATATCCCACGGTTTGTTTCTCTCTGACTCGATGATAAACAAGAACCTCAGTGAGGAGGAGGCCCCGGGGCAGACCCAGATAATGACCTTGGAATTCAATGGAGGTAGATTTGTTGAAAAATATATATTTTCAATTAAAATATGTTCTAAAAAAAAAATTCAAAACAAAGTTTCATTAAAAGAAAATTATACCTAAAATATTTTTTATATTAAAATAAAATTCAATTTAAAAGTAAGTTTGATTAAAAGAAAAGTCTATCAAAAATATATTTTAAATTGACATAAAATAAAAAAGTTTATTTTTTTAATTCGATCAAAAAATATTGTTTATTAAAATAGAATAAAAAAAGTAAGTTTGATTTTTTAAAATTCGATCAAAAATATATTTTATATTTAAATAATTAATTAAAAAGGGACTTTAATCCAAAAATATTTTATATTACAAAGAGGCTTCAATCTAAAAAAGTATCATTAATGAAAAATATTTCAAAATATTGTTTAAAATAAAAAACTGCCTCACAAAAAGAACTTCAATAAAAGAAAAGTTTCTTCAATTAATAAAATACAAAATATTTTCAATAAAAAAGAGGAAAAAGGTTTTTACAATAAGAAAATGTTGCTTATTTCAAAAATATGTTTTCAATAAAAAAACAATGAAAAAACTTTTTAATAAAAAGAAAGATTCTGGGCATCTTGACTTGGACTGCTGCCCCCTCGACGCCAAGAGAAAACAATCCTGCAGTTAATTGAGCTGAAATATTTAAATCAAACGAGATGATTGACAGGAGGAAGTCGACCTTTGCTGACAATATCAACTCTCGAGTTTCAACTCGGGTTCCGAGGAAAAGGTCGACTTTGTAACTTCTAATATGACTTCGGCCACTATGACCCCCCCGGAGACACATTCCTGCTGTTACCATGACGACCGTGATGATCATTAACAACAGTCGTGACTCACGACGACTCTTGTCCCTGAAGAGTTGAGACACATCATCACTTCCTCTTGTGAAAGACCCGGGTGGAGTCGCAGATGTTCTCACAGTACAACACTAACAAGACATTTATTTATTCAACCAGTGAGAGATAAAATAAATGACACTTTTATTTTTAAATTCATTTTTTATTCAGGAACATACATTTTATCTTTTATAAATATTAAAAAACCCAAATGGATTCAACTTGGCTAGGCTAAAAAGCTAAGCTAAGTAGCATCTGGACTAATCCTAGACAAGTAGCAACTTGGCTTATGTAAGTTTAGTAGTTTTTTTTAGGTAAGCTAAGTAGCATACTTTGCTTGGGTAAGCTAATTATCCAATTAGCAAATTAGCTTGGGTAAGCTAAGTAGCATATGGTTATGGACTTTTCTTAAGTAAGCTAAGTAGCTACTTTGCTTGAGTAAGCTGAGTATCTAAGTAGCCACTTAGCTTAGGTAACCACAGTAGCTTAGCTTAGGTAAGCTAAGTATCCAAATAGCAACTTTGCTTAGTGAAATTAAGAGGCTTAGAAGCATATGGAGTTTTCTCAGGTGAGCTAAGTAACTTTCTAGCCTTTTGACTTAGCTTATGTAAGCTAAGTAGCAACTTAACTTAGGTGTGCTTGATAGTTAAAAGTATATGGACTTGGTGAGAATTATCTGAGTAGAAACTTAGCTTAGGTAAGATAAGTAGCTTTATAGCCTATGGACTTAGCTTAGGTAAGCTAAGTAGCCAAGATAATTACAATACCGACTTAATTTTAGTTGAGTTAAGTAGCAACTTAGCTTAGGTAAGCTAAGTAGCCAAGATAACTAGCATACCGACTTAATTTTAGTTGAATTAAGAAGCAGCTTAGTTTAGGTAAGCTAAGTAACTATGTAGCCTATGGATTAGCTAAGCGAAGGCTGGTTCTGCTCTAGTTTTCTGCCTTCTAAAAGTTTCTCTTTGCCACACTGTGATTCACTCAATGTTGATTTGCTCGGATCTGTTTTTCTTTTCCTCAATAAAGTCTTACTTAAAGTGCAAGTGTCTTAAGACAACTTTGTTATGATGTGACATTTCACACCATGTTTGTTTTAAATAATCAAATATTAAATGTTTATTTTCAAATATCCAGCTTAACATAACCTTTCATACAAAGTAAATAATAAGGTAAAAATTCCGTTTCATGATGACGAAGCTCGACGACGTTTAATTAAATAATTATCTTAAGTATTTGTTTCCAGGACGAACGTTCCAGCGACTCTTGTTTACGATGTTTTCCCTGCTGTGTGATCGGTTGTAACCACTTCCACGTCAAGTATTCCAGCCGGGGTCAGCACACAATGTGTCGGGTCAGTGTGTACGAGTGTCGCTGTGTGTTTTTCCCAGTAGGAATGTGTGATGTCAGTCAAACCGAAATAGAGCGGCTGTAAATAGACCCCCCCGCCAGTGATACACAACCAGGGGTTTGAGGGTTTGTTGTGTTGATTGTTGTGTAGTAAAACATATATTATAGTAGATGTCAAGTTGTTATTGTATGCAAAAGACAAGATCGGTTTCTGATCCATTATCGTATTGATCACACTTAATATATAGAATAATGTTTACAAAAGTACCACAGAGACTACTTTGCTGCAAATTTACTGAAGTTTAGTTTTTTTCCTTATTATTTTTCACCTTTTTTAAACTTTGTTGGTGAATTTTACGCTAAATATTATGAACTACTCACTTGGTTAAAAGCTAAGCTTAATCTATATGCTAGTTAGCATAGCTGGGGTACTATAGCATCTCTTTATTGTCAATTATGGACTTAGCTTAGCATTAAGTTAAGTGATATGTTCATACTATTTTCACACTGTGTTAAATAAACAAATATTGATTGTAATTCCTTTTTTAAAATTTGTATTTACTTCAGTCTTTCTTTTTAAACTTTTTTGGAGAAATTTAACACAAAATATTCAACAACAACGCTTAGCTTAGCTGAGCTAGACTACAATAGAATCTCTTTATTGTCAATTATGGACTAAGCTTCAATTTTAGCCAAATTAGTTGTTCATAATGTGTTAAAAGAAAAATATCAAATATAATTTATTAATAATTATAAATTAATTTTTTTATTTTATGGTTTATTTATGTTTCTTAATTACTTTGTTTATATTTTTAATTTCATATTTGTATTGTCGTTCATTAATAGATTCTATTGTATTGTATTCTGTTCTAGTTTAGCTAAGCTAAGTAGCTAATTAGCTTAAATTTAAGCTAAAAAGGCAAAAATTTGAGTTAAACTTCTTAAGTAAGCTAAGTAGCTAAGTTAGTAGCATTTAGAATTAGTTTATGTAAGATAAGTTGTTAGGCTAGTAGCTAAGCAGGTAGCATCAAGTTTTTTCTTAAGTAAGCTAAGTAGCTAAGATAATAGCATATAGAATTAGATTAGGTAAGATAAGTTGCTAGGCTAGTAGCTAAGCAGGTAGCATCAAGTTTTTCTAAAGTAAGCTAAGTAGCTAAGCTAGTAGCATATGGAATTATGTTGGGTAAGATAAGTTGCTAAGATAGCAGTTTATAGACGTATCCTATCTTATAGCTATTGAATACATTACATGTATTTTATTGTATTCATTATTTATATATTTATCAATATTTATTTTTTATTTTATGTTAACACCACAAAGAAAAATCGAGTGTTATGTTTACAACACTGGCAATAAAAGCTTTCTGATCCTATTTGAATTGTTCATAATAAGTTCATCATATTTCTAATATTATATTATATAAAATTTGCACTTTAACTAATTTTAAAAGCATCTTTTTTTATTCCACTTTTTTTCCCCCAAATAAACTTTTTGTGGGTGAACTATTAAATGAGTCACTGGCCCTTTAAAACTAGTGTTCCCGGCTTTAACGGACTCCAGGCGGCCACGTTACTCAGTCCTCCTCACCCGGGACTGGCTCGGTTTTTCTTTTTTTAACCCGGTTCTTTTCTCCGGATTATCAGCGGGAATCTTGTCCCGAGTGTTCGTGTCTGCGCGGGAGATAAAGTAGCGAGTGAACGAGGAGGAGGAGGAGAAAAGGAGGAGAAAAGGAGGAGGAGGAGAAAAGGGGGGAGAGCGCGGGTCGTCAGGATATCTGATCTGGGATCTGCTCACACTTAGAACCAGACAGTCGGCGGTTTGTTCCGAGCAGAGCTGGACTGGACCGAGTCTGGAGGAACTTTTTTTTTCTCCAGAGAAACTTCTTGATCACGGAGGAGTTTTTTAGAAGTTTGTGCTTCTGGTCCAAAGTCTTCACGAGGAGAAGTTCTTGTTGGTCTGAAAGATGGATAAGTACGAGGATCTGGGTCTCGAGGCGAGTAAGTTCATCGAGGACCTGAACATGTACGAAGCCTCCCGGGACGGTCTGTTCCGGACCCGCAGGGATGCCGGGAACAACCCGGACTTCGAGGAGACCCGTAAAGTTTTCGCCTCCAAAATGACCAAGATCCACCTCCAGAAGCACCAGGAGGAGATGGCCAAGACCACCCAGGCCATCAAGATGAACGGGGGTCACACCAGAGACAGACCCCCCCTCAACAGCGCCCGGCTCCCCGGGGAACCCGCTGCGAAGCCCCCCATGATGTCCGGCCCGGCGCCCCCTTTGGACCCACAGAAGACCCAGTTCAACTACGAGCCCCAGTCCTACCAGTTCAACAGCGCCCCCGCACGTCACCCGCCGGCGCCGGCCTGGACCCCCTCCAGGGAGAACCAGAGTTCCCCCTCGTCATCCGGGTCCCTGTGCAGTTCCTCATCTCTGCCCCAGAGCCAGTCCACGTCGCCCACCAACAGCCTTCCGTCTCAGACCGCCGCCAAGAGGTGGTCCGGGGAGTCCTCCGGCTCCGGGAAGTCCGAGACCCTTCCCACGTTGCCCCTCAGCGCCTTCCTCGGGGACCCCCAGTCCAGGGCGTCCCCGAGACCGAACCAGAACGGTCCGTCCTCTCCGATCCCGGCTCCTTCTGAGACGTCCCAGCAGAAGGTCCAGGGCATGTTCACGGTCTTCAACTCGGGGAGTGTACCCCAGAACTCCACCGTGAACCACATGACCAGTGTGGGACACGCCGTCAAGGTGGACTCGCCGTCGTCCACAGATGTCTGTCCGTCGTTGACCTTGGACCAGAGTCCTTCGACAGCAGAGGTCAAGCTGGAAGCTCTTACTAAGAGACTCGGGAAAGACATGGATGGTGTACCTAAGACCGACTACTTTGGTAAGATACTCACTACAACTACACAACTAGCTAAGTGTCTTCTTGCCAAGATGAGTTTTCAAATTGTATTATAAATCAAATGTATTCTTTAATATATTGGTGTTGTGATAGTGTAGTAACAAGTATATATGTGTAGTATTGTCCAGTACTTGACTCTGGTGTTGTGATAGTGTAGTAACAAGTACATATGTGTAGTATTGTCCAGTACTTGACTCTGGTGTTGTAGTATTTACAGACCACATGACTCTTGATGAAGTCGTAACTGCTTTCATTTGTTTTCAAACCAAAATATGTCCAAACATCAGCTTCAAAAGCTGCTTGAGTCACTGTATCCTCTCGTCCTCAGTCATTGCTGGGATCACTGTTTATTTTTTATTGTATCACTACTACGATGTTTATTGTAAAGAATCTAGTGATATGATACGTATCACGTTACAGGGTAAACGATATGATATACAGTTATACTGTAATAACAAGTATATATGTGTAGTATTGTCCAGTACTACACTCTGGTGTTGTGATAGTGTAGTAACAGGTATACATGTGTAGGATTGTCCAGTACTTGACTCTGGTGTTGTGATAGTGTAGTAACAAGTATATATGTGTAGTATTGTCCAGTACTTGACTCTGGTGTTGTGATACTGCAGTAACAAGTATATATGTGTAGTATTGTCCAGTACTTGACTCTGGTGTTGTAGTATTTACAGACCACATGACTCTTGAGGAAGTCGTAACTGCTTTCATTTGTTTTCAAACCAAAATATGTGCAAACATCAGCTTTAAAATCTGCTGGGATCACTGTATCCTCTCGTCCTCAGTTGTAACTGCTTTCATTTGTTTTCAAACCAAAATATTTCCAATAATCAGCTCTAAAACCTGCTGGTCACAACTGTATCCTCTCGTCCTCAGTCATTGCCATGATCTCGGGGTGTTTCATTTTTCCTTTAGGGCCCGAAGTTTAATTGAAAGACAAAAATGAACAAACATCGTGATCTTTGGAAATGTAATATCTAATGATTTTTACTTTTCACAAACTTTATTGAAATATAAACCATAAAATAACTTAGATAAAAATAAATAGTGATATGAAGCAAAAGAGAATATTGATAGTATTTTTCAGACCTGTGAGCTTACTTTAATATTTATTTCACCGGGTTTTATTGACATGTTATGACTGTAGAACTGTGATTAAAATGGATTAATGCATTTCTCTCATTTAAAAGACATTTTTAATAATTTTTGACGATTAGTTTTTCGTCCAATTGATGTTGTTTTCGTGGGTGTGGTACTAGGACTGAGGAGCCACTGTGGTGTTATTTAAAAGTCTTACTGCCACGGCACAGATGAAAGGGAGGCTTGTGTGGAAATAAAGGTTAGACAAATATTTGCATTAGCCAAAAGTTAAATAAACAACAACTTAATATTTAAAGTCATGAGTATGTTTCGTAAAAACTACAGTTTTATGTTTCTCTGATCCAATGTCCACCACTTTGATTGATCCTTGAGAAATCACACGGATCAATACGAGGTCTTAAATAAACCAGTGTCAGTAAATGAAGTATTAGTGATGTACGAGGTATTCCCGATAAGGGACACTCAAAAATAAGCTGCTGGACTCACTGTATCCTCTCGTCCTTAGTCATTGTCACACCATTCGCATGTTTATTGTAGATTTAAATAAAGTGTTATACACCCTTTAGTGACGTATAATAAAACTATAATGTAACATATTATTTGAATGTCAAAAACTAAGACAATAAAACAATAACAGTAGTTGTTATTATTAAGATTGTATTTTTAAACGATACATTTCTGTTGAATATTGATATGGTATCGACTGTATCCCCTTGTCCTCAGTCATTGCTGCGGAGCACGTAATGACTGCTGCCATCTAGCGACCAGAAATGTAATAACAACAGCAAAAATGAACAATTGCAATAAAATAAACAAACAATACAGTTTTGTTGAATATCTATAAAGTATCGCGGGGGGGGGGGGGGGAATTGCGATATTTAAGTGAATTTATATTTTCAGGAAACCAAAAAAGTCGTAACTGCTTTCCTTTGTTTTCAAACCAAAATATGTCCAAACATCAGCTTTAAAAGCGTCTGGACCTCACTGTATCCTCTCGTCCTCAGTCATGGCCATGATCTGGGGGGGTTTCATTTTTCCTTTAGGACCGGAAGTTCAACTGCAACACAAAAATGAACAAACATCGTGACTATTTGCATGTTCTCTGGAAATTTAATATGTAATCATTTTCAGTATACAGTACACACAGTATTGTGGGGAAAAAAATTGCGATATTTAAATATATTGATGTTTTCTCACCCCCTTTATTTTCAGGACACTAAAAAAGTTGTAACTGCTTTTCTTTGTTTTTAAACCAAAATACATCCAAACATCAGCTTTAAAACCGTCTGGACTCACTGTATCCTCTCGTCCTCAGTCATCAACATGATCTTGCGGGGTTTCATTTTTCCTTAAGGAGCGGAAGTTTAATTGCAACACAAAAATGAACAAACATCGTGACTATTTGCATGTTCTTTGGACATTTAATATCGAACTATTTTCAGTATACAGTACACACAGTATCGCGGGGAAACAATTGCGATATTTGGGTGAATTGATGTTTTCTCACCCCCTTTATTTTAAGGACACCAAAGAAAAACAACAAATATTTTCAAATATACTGTAAAAATACTTCCTCGTTTTTAAACCGGCTAACCTTGGTAACTTTATCCAACACTGACCACAGTATAGTTTGTGCACCGTGAGTGTCAACAACAACAACAACAACGATGACTCAGCACAACATTATGAATGTACTTTGTTATCGTCCATTGATTCGTTCCGTCGGCGTCTCTGACTGACGTCCATTCATGAAATGAAAAGAATCTCACGCAGCATGTTTTCAAGAACACGTGCTTCATCACTTCCTTCATCACTTCCATCATCACTTCCACCCACGACCTCCGGATCGTCACGACTGCAGACGCTCGTGGTCCCGTCCTGACACTGTCGGGAGTTATTTAATGGAACCTCAGAGTGTAGTCTAGTGTGTGTGTGTGTGTGTGTGTGTGTGTGTGTGTGTGTGTGTGTGTGTGTGGGCGGCGACTCAATACATTACATTTTTTCATCCACACGTTTTCTTCCGTCGCCCACACACACACACACACACACACACACACACACACACACACACACACACACACACACACACACACACACACACACACAAACACACACATCAGTGTATAGACTCATCAGACATGAAGGCGTGTTTGGCTTCAACACAAGCATCACATTCATGATGATGTTTGTGGTTCTGGTTCTCGGATCAGGTCCGTAAGTAAAGTCAGACATACATATATAGAGAGGGGGGTCCTGGGGGTCCTGGGGGGGACGTCTTGAGAACGAGACAGAAGAATTTAAAAAATGAAGTCAGTAGATAGAAAGCGAGGCCTGTGGTGCGACTGAAAGGACGACTCGACCGACACAAGTTCATGGATCTTTCTTTGTCTGTGAAGAAGAAGAAAAAACAGGGATGTGTTTTTTATAGAGTTCATCTTTTGTGTTTGTGTTTTTTATAGAGTTCATCTTTTGTGTTTGTGTTTTTTATAGAGTTAATCTTTTGTGTTTGTGTTTTTTACAGAGTTCATCTTTTGTGTTAGTGTTTTTTATAGAGTTCATCTTTTGTGTTTGTGTTTTTTATAGAGTTCATCTTTTGTGTTTGTGTTTTTTTTATAGAGTTAATCTTTTGTGTTTGTGTTTTTTATAGAGTTCATCTTTTGTGTTTGTGTTTTGTGTTTATATATTTTTTTAATTGTTACCTCTACTCCCCCTCTCTTTGGCCTTAACAGAGAATTGCAAAAATATAATTCCCTCATGTATTGGCAAGAATCTGGCGATACTATATATAGTGATACTGTAGTAACAAGTATATATGTGTAGTATTTTCAAGTACTTGACTCTGTTGTTGTAGTATTTACAGACCACATGACTCTTGACAAAGTCGTAACTACTTTAGTTTGTTTTCAAACCAAAATATGTCCAAACATCAGCTTTAAAAGCTGCTGGAGTCACTGTATCCTCTTGTCCTCAGTCATCCCGGGGCCAAAATCTGGTCCGCCCCAACTAATTTTAAGTAGACTGTTCGATACTTGTTCAAATTACACCAACACTAGATTATAGTTGTGTGTATTTTCAAGAATCTAGTGATTAGATACGTATCACGATACAGGGTCAACGATACGATATATCGTTACAGTGTAGTAACAAGTATATCTTTGTAGTAGGGGTTGTCCCGATACTAACATTCTCAACTCAATACTGATTCTTCAGAAAATATTCCACACTCCATATAATTTTCCATATAAATATTTCCAGTTACAACATGTAACAATTACCAGAACCACAATTTAAGTATTTATGATAAAAAAAACGTGTGAAAAGAAACATCAACGATGACAGTATCAATAAAAGAGTTACAATAATTTTGACAACCCTAACTTGTACTATTGTCCGAGTACTCTGTTGTAAATATCATTATACAATATATACAACGATACAACGTAACGTATTGCAAGCGTCAAGTATATATGTGTAGTATTGTTGAGTACTTGACTCTGGTGTTGTGATAGTGTAGTAACAAGAATATATGTGTAGTATTGTCCAGTTCTTGACTCTGGTGTTGTGATAGTGTAGTAACAAGAATATATGTGTAGTATTGTCCAGTACTTGACTCTGGTGTTGTAGTATTTACAGACCACTTGATGAAGTCGTAACTGCTTTCATTTGTTTTCAAACCAAAATATGTCCAAAAAACAGCTTTAAAAGCTGCTGGAGTCACTGTATCCTCTCGTCCTCAGTCACCGACACGATCTCGCAGGATGGAAGTTTAATTGCAACACAAAAATGAACCAACGCTGTAAATATTTACTTTAGTGACGATAAAAAAATGTTTTTTGAATTTCAAAAACCAAGACAATACAAAGGTTTCATTATTAAGATTATTAAAAAGTATTGTGATATTTAAATGTATCGATACTTTCTTAAACCCCTACTGGATCATCAAGAACCATGTTGATGCCAGGATGGGCTGTTTTTCGGAAAGTGAACCATTAAAAAATGCATTGGAATTTTTGTTGTTTATGCTTCATGAAGTAAATGAAAATGTGTCTTATTGTGTTGTTTTGAAGTAACAATAATACATAGTAATATTTACAAAGACACCTCTAAGCAATATAGTTACTTTACTGGTGTCCCTTCTTAGAACCAGAATAGTGAGGATCAAAGCTCTGGTTACCCAACTTCAGCTCTGACCAAAGCGTGTCCAATAATACACGACTTTAAACCCTCCTGGTCTCTGGTCCGTCCAGAGGTTCCTCCTCCAAGAAGACGGAGGTTCGCTGAGTGAAAACAAGCCCATGATTCACTGCTGGTCTCATGGTTCTGATCAAACCCGTCCCAGATAAGAACTCTTTCATTCAAATGTTTTTTTTATTCAAGACATGATCACATCTGGCTCAGCTGGTCTCTCAGTGGACGACCGGGTTCTGTTCCCAGGCTGATCCCTGCCAGTCTATTAATAACGCCTGTGGCTTCTGCCTGGATTTCATTTGTTCTGCCACTTCTTGGGTTGGGTCGGGCTTGTGGTACGTGTAAGTAAATTAGCTTTTAAAGACTTTTTTCTGAAAACTCCCGAGCACGAGTCAGACTATACACGATATATATGAGGAGAGAAAAACAAACGACTAAACAGCCGATTAAGAAAATAAAGGAAAAGAAAATGGACATTTCCTGTTGATACAATACATATCACGATACAGGGTCAATGCCACGAAATATAGTGATACTGCAGTAACAAGGATATATGTGTAGTATTGTCCAGTACTTGACTCTGGTGTTGTAGTATTTACAGACCACATGACTCTTGACAAAGTCGTAACTGCTTTCATTTGTTTTCGAACCAAAATATGTCCAAACGTCAGCTTTAAAAGCTGATGGAGTCACTGTATCCTCTCGTCCTCAGTCATCTTGGGGATCTTTGTAGTACTGATCAAGTACTTGACTCTGGTGTTGTAGTATTTACAGACCACATGACTCTTGACAAAGTCGTAACTGCTTTCATTTGTTTTCAAACCAAAATATGTCCAAACGTCAGCTTTAAAAACTGCTGGAGTCACTGTATCCTCTCGTCCTCAGTCATACCCAGAATTTACAGACCACAAGACTCTTGACGAAGTCGTAACTGCTTTCATTTGTTTTCAAACCAAAATATGTCCAAACATCAGCTTTAAAAGCTGCTGGAGTCACTGTATCCTCTCGTCCTCAGTCATATCTTCCTAAGTCATGTTAAGTGGACTGCAACAGCTGTTCTGTACTATTCCAGATTTTCCCAACACTAGATTATATAAGAGTGTATTGTACGGTATTTGGTGGTACGATACGTATCACGATACAGGAGGCAAGGACACGATATATCCTGATACTGTTGCCGACTCTAAGTACTAGTAGAGTCGACTCTAAGTAGTAGTAAAGTCTGCAACGCCGATTTTCTTTTCCTCCCCTGGAGAAGCAAACGACTCCCCCCAAAAAGAATCCCCCAAATAAAGGCCAATTATGGTATTAATATAGTACAGCGGTCGATCTATTGTACCGTGTTGTCTTCACTCACCTCACGCAACAACAGAATTCCTCAGCGTCCTAATAATATCCCTCGATTATCTCTAAATCTTTTTTCCAGCCGTCCGGGGCCCCTCGGTGCCCCTCGGTCGTGGCATCAGGGAGAAGCCTCGCGGCGCAACAGTTGCGTTACGTAACGACAACATCTGACTCTGGGGATGTGTAGACGGACAAACAGAGGTTTCTTTGTGAGGCTCGAGGTGACTTTTTTCTTCTTCTGTTACCCGGGAGATTTTCTATTAAAAAACCTCACAAATAACCACAAGTACACACCGACTGACTCACAGCGAGCTGGAGTTTTTCTATGACTTTCTTTTTTTACGAGACTGTCGGACGACCCGGGCGGATAATTGGTCACCAATTAGCTAATGCTAATGCTAATTAGGCTAATGCTCACATATTTATTGAATTGTTGTTCATGAGAAAAGTCAAACAACCACATAAAGTAGTTCATTAAGAAAGATTTTCCATATTCGATAAAAGTTTTTGAGTTCCTCAGGTCTATTATTCATGGCAGGGAGCCAAAGGTCGTTTACCCAGAATGCCCTCATGTGACTGCGAGTGCGAAAAGCTCCGCCGTCATGTGTTCCAAATATCTTTCCGTTTCATGAGCGGATCACATCTGCTTCTGTGTGAGTCAGTCGACACGCTTCGCTGTCGCGGCTTCAATTCCTCGCACTTTAGTCCAAGTCAAATATTGTCAGTGAAACAGTTGCTCAGCAGATCCGTGACCTTTGGAAGCAAAGATGGATCTGATCCGAGTCACTTGTTGTTTGCTAGGGTTTGGTAGTTTAGACTTTACACGAATAGTATCAAACACCAGCTTGATATTCAAACAGTGTTTTATACGTTTATAACCTCCCTGGCTTCTATAAATACATATGCAGTGGTCGTTCATATTGACCCTGAGATAACACAAGGCATACCACAAACACATTTGTTCTCGAGCTTTCTGGTCACTTTAACCCAGAGACAACGCAAGGGATACCACAAACACATTTGTTTCCAGGCCATCAGGTCACTATGATTCTAAGATAACACAAGGGATACCACAAAAACATTTGTTCTCGAGCCTTCTGGTCACTTTGACCCTGAGATATCACAAAGGTTAACAATTAAATGTAAAAATTGTTATTTTATTTATTAATTGATTTTAAACATTTATTATTTCTTTAAATAATTGAATTCAATAATTTCTTTATTAAAAGTTTGAATTCATTTTTGATCATTCATTTAAAAAAAAATAATATATCATGTTTTTTTTAGCCTAGAGTTTGATTTTCTAATTACAATAATTCCAAAATGTTTTTTCTAAATTCCAAATGTTTTAATTTGTGTTCATTTAAATTTAATATAATAATATGAACATATATAAACATGTTATAGTAAAATAGAGTCACCGGTGCTTCTACGTCGTCACATGATCATATGCTTGTCGCCTGATTGGCTGAAAGTTTGATCAAGTAGCTCTATTGCTATTGTCTGGTGACAACATTATACCAACATTTTATATTGAATTTAAAAGGGCTTCGAATAAAATAATTATTTTAAATATTGTAATTATAATATTAAACTCGAATGTAAAAAAACAACCTTGAAGTCCTCTAGAAATGATTGAATTTTATTTTTCAAAGAAATGTATTAAATTCTCAAATAAACATTTATAAATGTTGCTAATTCTCTTCCTCTGGTCCAGGCATGTGCGTGAAGTGCAACAAAGCCGTGTTCGGAGCCAGTCAAGCCTGTCAAGCCATGGGAAGCTTGTACCACGACAGCTGCTTCACCTGCAGCGCCTGCAGTAAGTTTCACTGTGTTGTGATCAATGTTACTACATATTTATTACACAGTAAATTACTTTAGTATTTTTATAAATACATAAAGACTTTTTTTTTAAAGCATTTCTATTATTTATTTCATAATTAAAAGCTTTAAAATATTTGTATAAATAAATACATAAATACTTTTTTTTTTAAACATTTTTTATTATTTATTTCATAATTAAAAACTTTGAAATATTTGTATAAATAAATACATGAATAATTACTTCTTCTTTTTTTTCAAACACTTTTATAACTTTTTTCACAATAAAATAACTTAAATATTTGTATGAATAATACATGAATAATTACTTCTTTTTTTTATTAAACATGTTTATAATTTATTTCACGATAAATAACTTAAATATTTGTTTAAATAAATACATAAAGAATTACTTTATTTATTTATTTTTTAAAACGTTTATAATTTATTTTACAATAAATAACTTTAAAATATTTGTATGAATAAATACATAAAGAATTACTTTATTTATTTTTTTAAACACGTCTATAATTTATTTTACAATAAATGACCTAAATATTTGTATAAATAAATACATAAAGAATAATTTCCTTTTTTAAACGTTTATCACTTATTTCCCAATAAATGACTTTAAAGTATTTATATAAATAAATAGATAAAGAATTACTTACTTAAAAAAAAAACAGGTCTATAATTAATTTTTTACAATAGATACGTTTTTAATATTTATATAAATAAATACATAAAGAATATAGATATCTTTTTTAAACACATTTATAATGTATTTCATAATAAAGAACTATACAAAAAAATAATCAGTCAATCAAATAAAACATTATTTATTAAAGTTAAGCCATATTTTATTTTCATATTGTTATTGAGAACAATTAAATGTAAATCGTTGAGGTTTCATCTGATAATGTTGAACTAAAAGAATATACAGCATATGTATTTTTTATACTCATTCTTTCTAGTTATTTATTTTTATTTGTATAAAATAGTACTTTTACAAAGTAGAGGCGTAACCCCTGCAACAAAAAAATTATATAAATATAATTTTTTTAATGGAAAGAAAATGACATAATAACAGAAATGATATATAATTACGTAAAGAAAGGTTTGTAGGATAAAGAGAAAAAAACGTTTCTTCTCTCATATCATTGGTTTTAAGTAGTTTTTTTAATGATGGGATTTGAGCCCAAATGCCAGCGAAGCTGTTTTATGAATGAAGTCATAACTTCCTGTTCAGTTTTCCTGCAGCTAAACACTCAATTACTTGAAGATTACTGTCCTTTATTTCTGGTGTTTGGTTTCTGGGCGTGTCGTTCACTGATGCTCACACGACCAGAGCGTTTGAGGAGCCGCTGTAGTTACAAAGAAGTCATTGTATAGAAGAATCTGTTCATACAATAATATCACGACACAGGATCAAAGACATGATATATCGTGTTACTGTAGTGACAAGTTTATATGTGTAGTATTGTCCAGTACTTGACTCTGGTGTTGTGATACTGTAGTAACAATGATATATGTGTAGTATTGCCCAGTACTTGACTCTGGTGTTATGATACTGTAGTAACAATGATATATGTGTAGTATTGCCCAGTACTTGACTCTGGTGTTGTGATAGTGTAGTAACAAGTATATATGTGTAGTATTGTCCAGTACTTGACTCTGGTGTTATGATACTGTAGTAACAAGTATATATGTGTAGTATTGTCCAGTACTTGACTCTGGTGTTGTGATAGTGTAGTAACAAGTATATATGTGTAGTATTGTCCAGTACTTGACTCTGGTGTTGTGATACTGTAGTATCAATGATATATGTGTAGTATTGCCCAGTACTTGACTCTGGTGTTGTGATAGTGTAGTAACAATGATATATGTGTAGTATTGTCCATTACTTGACTCTGGTGTTATGATACTGTAGTAACAAGGATATATGTGTAGTATTGCCCAGTACTTGACTCTGGTGTTGTGATACTGTAGTAACAAGTATATATGTGTAGTATTGTCCAGTACTTGACTCTGGTGTTGTGATAGTGTAGTAACAAGGATATATGTGTAGTATTGTCCAGTACTTGACTCTGGTGTTGTGATATTGTAGTAACAAGTATATATGTGTAGTATTGTCCAGTACTTGACTCTGGTGTTGTGATACTTTAGTAACAAGTATATATGTGTAGTATTGTCCAGTTCTTGACTCTGGTGTTGTGATAGTGTAGTAACAAGGATATATGTGTAGTATTGTCCAGTACTTGACTCTGGTGTTGTTATAGTGTAGTAACAAGTATATATGTGTAGTATTGTTCAGTACTTGACTCTGGTGTTGTGATACTTTAGTAACAAGTATATATGTGTAGTATTGTCCAGTTCTTGACTCTGGTGTTGTGATAGTGTAGTAACAAGTATATATGTGTAGTATTGTCCAGTACTTGACTCTGGTGTTGTAGTATTTACAGACCACATGACTCTTGACGAAGTCGTAACTGCTTTCATTTGTTTTCAAACCAAAATATGTCCAAACATCAACTTTAAAAGCTGCTGGAGTCACTGTATCCTCTCGTCCTCAGTCATTGCCGGGACCTCGCGCGGTTTTCCTTTAGGAGCGGAAGTTTAATTGCAACACAAAAATGAACAAGCATTGCGACTATTTGCATGCTCTTTGGAAATGTAATATCTAATCATTTTACGAAGTCGTAACTGCTTTCAATTGTTTTCAAACCAAAATATGTCCAATCATCAGCTTTAAAAGCTGCTGGAATCACTGTATCCTCTCGTCCTCAGTCATCCCAGGGGCCAAATCTTGTTATGTGGACTGCAACAGTTTTTCTGTACTAGTCTAAAACTTCCAAACACTAGATTATAGAAGTCTGAATTGTATGGTATTTGGTGGTACTATACTTATCATGATACAGGAGGCAACGATACGCTATATCGTGATACTGTGGAATCAAGTACATGTTTTTAGTAGGGTAGTCACTATACCAACATTTTCATCTCGATAATGATACTTGAGAATATAATAGTGGAAAAAAGAATGTTGTGCGAATAGAAACAGTTTTGAAAAATGAGTATTATATCCTTTTTGGAGTTTCTATAGTTTTGACACCCCTAACTTGTAGTAGTGTCTGAGTGTGAGTACATGACTCTGGTTTAAATATCAAAATATGTCCAAACACTGTCACTGTATCCTCTTGTCCTCAGTCATTTCATTGTTCCTTTGGTCCAAAAATGAACAAATGCTGTGAACATTTGCAATTAAATTTTTTTTATACACAGTATATT
Organism: Callionymus lyra; assembly: GCF_982586985.1. Lineage (NCBI taxonomy): Eukaryota > Metazoa > Chordata > Actinopteri > Syngnathiformes > Callionymidae > Callionymus > Callionymus lyra. The sequence goes on along the minus strand of NC_141834.1, from coordinate 19,038,513 downwards.
GAAATAAATACTACACAAGAAATATGATTAAAGTAAAGTATAATTTCAAATTAAGAAGAAAAAAATCAGTTCACTGCTGTTGAATATCAATTTGTTCTCATGGAAACAATATTGCAATATTTTCTGGATATTTTCTTCCTCTGATCTTCGGTGCAGATCAAAGCCGTCGAGGATTGTTGGCGTTTACTCGCCACATACTTGTCATGTCCATGTGAAGGTCCTGGGATCGTTCCTGTTGAGCGACCTCAGGAGAAGCATCTGATCCGGACAGGAATGCATGCTGGGAGGAGGGGGGGGGGCGGCTGGACGGTGGTACAGCTGGTGGACAGGACGGCTATTGATGCTCCGTCACACACTATACACACTATATCCCACACTATACACACTATATACGTCAAACACACATGACACGCTCGGATGGTGCCGTGACCTCAAGTCACGTCACGGGTTTGAATCTCACTTTGTTTTGAGAGAAAATGGTGACGAACCTTAACTAAAGTGATTGAAATAATTAAATATGTTAGTCTTTAACTAGTGCTGAGGGTCTTTAACACTCATTCAACTAACAAATAACAACAATATTCACAAAATACCACTGTTAAAACACATAATCAATCTACTTTAAAAAACACCAAAATATGTCTTATGGTAAAATATCGAATTTAAAGGGAAAATTAATAAACCCAGATATTTTAATTATTGAATTGTTCTCTTTTAATTTAATTCAATAATTTATATATTGGAAGGTTACATTTGGTTTTATTCAATAATTGCATTTTTTGAAAATGAATATTTTTCAATTTTGAATTTAATTATTTCATGGCTCTTTACATTTCAATTTATTTTTTAATTTAAATGTTTTAAAAAAGTTGAAAGTTGTAATATTTTTTTTATTGTAATGTTTTTGTATTATATAATTTTTTGGAATAATTGATTTCAATCACGTTTATTTGTTTTTGCTTTTTAATAATTTAATAATAATGATAATAAAAAAAAACTTTTCAAAATGATTGTCTATTTTTTATAAGCATAGAGTTTGACCTTTTTTCCAATAATTCATTAATTTTTCAAAATTAAATATTTTTCACTTTATTATTCAAGTACCACAAGAGACGACAGTTCAATCTAGTAGCTCAGTACTTTGGTACTGTCTGCTGGCAGTATTACACCAACATTTTTACATCGAATTTAAACAAATATGAATGAAAAAATTAAGAGAAAACGTCAGAATAAAAACATCAAACTCTACGTGTAAAAAAAAAAGGAAAAAATTTGGATTTTCCAATTAAATTACAAAAAAACATCAAACTTTTTATAAAGAAATTCTTAATTTAAGGTATTTAAAAAAAAACTTGTGCAGGTGAAGAGCAGTTAATTATTTATTATCGGAGCAAATGTTGAACTAACAAGTCGAACCATGTGCTGGTTCTACTCCAGTGGTTCTGGTTCTGCTGCAGACGTGTTGTTGGTCACATGAGTGTAAAGACTTGATGTGACAAACCTTGGAAGGATTAACGATAATTGAATTGTTCGTGTCAGAGACAGATTGTCAATAAAGAGTCAGAGCTTATGTTTATTATTGTCCATTATCTCGGCGTGCGGCGGAAACGAAAAAAGGGAAATTCCGTCCATCGTGGCGGAGTCAGGAAAACCACTTCCTGGTGTGTTTGTTCAAGAGTGAATATGAAAGGATCAGCACCGGCTACAGATGTGGATCGGCTCAGATTCTTCAGATTCCTGGACTCTAAAGCATCTAAATGAGAATCTATTCTAAAAAGAGAACCTCTGACCCGCACGAGTCGACCCGCGTTCCAGATGCAGCTGCAGCTTTTTGCTTCAATTTTTTGCCGTCAAAACATCAGATGCGTCCGAAGGTTCTGAAGAAACCACAGCCGGGCTGCGATTGGTTCCGAGCGCGGAGGTATGCTGGACATCTGGCGGCTGGATCTCAGGGCCTCGGCCCAATGTTCCAGGTGCGGCTCGGAAATGTGTTCTCGCCCCCAGACACTGGAGTCGGGAGGATTTTACAAAGTATAAAAATATCTGTAGCAGGAGCAGGAAATCACTGCGGCTCCGGTTACGTGATGAGGTGAACCGGGCCTTAATGGATCCTGGTCTGGAGCCTGGCGGGAGCTCAGACCCTATTTTTGTACAAGAAGAATTCCTCAAAGGCTTGGATTTCAAATGTGTTTTTGAGGTGTATTTTTAAAGAAGTAATATTTGTAGAGCGCTTTTTTAGACCAGGGTCACAAAGCACTCAAACAATTAGAAAGTAAGAACCAGAAGTTGATCCTGAAAGAAACATCAGCCAGTGAAGAGTTTTAAGGATGAGAGAAATGTGAGTTTAAAGATAAGAAAATTAAAAGATGGATGGATGGATAGATGGAAAGATGGATGGATGAATGGATGATATATAGAAAGATATACGGATAGATGGATAGATGGATGGATGGATGAATGGATGATATATAGAAAGATATACGGATAGATGGATAGATAGATGGATAGATGGATAGATGGATAGATGGATAGATGGATGGATGGATGGATGGATAGATGGATGGATGGATAGATGGATGGATGGACGGATGGACGGATGGACGGATGGACGGATGGACGGATGGACGGATGGACGGATGGATGGATGGATGGATGATATATAGAAAAATAGATGGATAGAAAGATAGATGGATAGATGGATGGATGGATGAATGGATTGATAATAATAATAATAATAATCTCTATTTATATAGCGCCTTTCTAGACCAGGGTCACAAAGCGCTTTGACAGCCATTCACACATACTGATGGGAGTAGGCTGCACCACACGGCGCCAAATCTGCCCTCAGGAGCAATCAGGGTGAAGTGTCTTGCTCAGGGACACAACGACACAAGCTTGTCTGGAGCTGGGATTGAACCTGCAACCTTTTGGACTGCAGGCAACCACTCTACCATCTGAGCTATGTCGCCCCAATGGATGGATGGATGGATGGATGGATGGATGGATGGATGGATGATAAATGGATAAATGGATGGATGGAAAGATGGATGGATGATGGATAGATGGACAAATGGATGGATGGATGGATGGATGGATGGATGGATGGATGGATGGATGGATGGATGGATGGAAAGATAGATGATATATAGAAAAATAGATGGATAGAAAGATAGATGGATATATGGATAGATGGATGGATGGATGAATGGATTGATGGATGGATGGATGGATGGATGGATGGATGGATGGATGGATGGATGGATGGATGGATGGAAAGATAGATGGATGGATAGATTTTTATACATGTTTACAAAGAAGCATCGGCATCAATCAATAAAATCCCATAATGCACTACAACAGTTGTCGTGGCTAAAATATGATATAAATACATTTGAATCTTACATTCTGGGGTGAGAAACATGATTTTTTAACTCACTGTTAAATCAAACACTTGTCACTGGTTCAGCACGAGCAGGAGACGAGTGTATATTTCAAGAGTCCGTCATGAAGCGTCAACACAAGTTTCTCCGGTGAAGCTGCTCCTTCTACGAGCACCAGAGTAAACGAGGGATGAAGCTCGGAAGATAAAGACGACTACTGTTCTCTCTCTCCACCCACGACCCCCCCACGACCCCCCACTCCACCTCCCTCGCTGAGAAAATGCGAGGAATGTTCCCTCTTCCTGTGGGACCTGAGCGAGGATGGCTACCGACAGCCGAGGATTCTGGGGGAAGAACCGCGTCTGTGTTGTCGTGGATTCATGGAAGCTTGCGGTCAGAAGAAGAACGAGGAGGTGTGAAGGGACGGGTCATTCTGGACGAGTCCAAACACTAGCTTTTTTACTCATGGTTAATCCAGATGTTGCTTCTTTGAATCAATTCAGGGTCTCATGCTGGGGTTGTTGGTAGAGATGTGAGAAAATATCCATGGATGACTGAGGACGAGAGGATACAGTGACTCCAGCAGCTTTTAAAGCTGATGTTTGGACATATTTTGGTTTAAAAACAAATGAAAGCAGTTACGACTTTGTCAAGAGTCATGTAGTCTGTAAATACTACAACACCAGAGTCAAGTACTGGACAATACTACACATATATACTTGTTACTACACTATCACAACACCAGAGTCAAGTACTGGACAATACTACACATATATACTTGTTATTACACTATCACAACACCAGAGTCAAGTACTGGACAATACTACACATATATACTTGTTACTACACTATCACAACACCAGAGTCAAGTACTGGACAATACTACACATATATACTTGTTACTACAGTATCACTATATATTGTATCGTTGTGTATATTGTATAATGATATTTACACCAAAGTCATAGGTCAAGTCAAGTCAAGGATATAATGCAAATTTTTCAAAAATGTCATTGTTGCAGTATTAACATTTTTTTTTTCATTATACATAGTTAACGTGTGGTTCTGTTAACTATTAACTTCTGTTTTTTTTTTCTTGTTTATTAAATTATTTATTTTACATTTATGGGGTTTTATCCTTGTGGTATAAAAATGTATATGGAGTATGGAATATTTATCTGAAGAACTAGTATCGAGTTGAAAATTTCAGTATCGTGACGACCGTGATACAAACATATCCTTGTTACTACAGTGTAACGATATATTGTGTTGTCAAGTACTGGACTCTTGACAACACACACCTCTAGTTGTAAAGAATTACGTTGTATTCCCAAAGTGTGTGTCTACGAAAATTTCACTCTTAACACGAAGTTTCACAATTTGTGTCCTGAAGGTCGGAAGCTCAGAGGAAAAGCTTTCTACTACGTCGGAGGGAAGGTGTTCTGTGAAGAAGACTTCCTGGTGAGTCTTCCATTTCATTTCTTAAAGCAGGAATATCTCTAGCTCCACCGGTGTCAGGGAAGTGTAACTGCAATGTCGTGAAACCTCTTTTGCGCCATTGCCAGATCGACTGCGATATTATCTCTTTATATCTGTTTTATTTGTATATTCAAATACTTTTTTAAGCACGTTAAATACAACGATCAATTACAAATTAAAATGGTGACAGCGTTTCTTAGACGCGTTTGAGCAAAGCATTCAGGGAACAGTGTTAGAAATCCTTCAAAAGATCCATGGATCCAGATGGTGGTTCCTCATCAATTCAGATAAACTTTTACAATCAACTAGAATTTTTTTTTAATAGTTTTTTTGTGGTAGATTCCAGTGCAAAGTGTAGACGACGAACATGTGGTAGAGAAAGTTGAAGATGTGAAGGTCAGGAGGTCACATTTCGGGCCAATAACATTTAAGGGAGTTGACCTTGTGACCTTTTGACCAGGTTTACAGCATTTAATCCAAAGTTTTCATCAAAACACCCGAGAATTTCATAAAGATTCAAGACTTTTTTAGAAACTCCAGCAGGAACAAGATTGTCAGTGTGACATCATCAAGTGATAAACATCATGACCTTCTCTCTGTATCCTCTAGTACTCAGGTTTCCAGCAGTCTGCAGATAAATGCAACGCGTGTGGACACTTGATCATGGACATGGTGAGTTTATGTTGGTTTCCTCACAGGAAGTTGTGTTTTGGTGACACAACGTTTTTACCGTTTGTTTGAAACTTTAATGTGAACATTTTAAACGTTGGATGTTTATTTATTTTTAACGCTCATAGTATCTCAATATTGAAAGATTCAATTTGACGACTGGATTGAATTCAAGTTTGAAAATTTGTGTTTTATTTAAACTAACAGTTTATATAGTTTTTAGTAATTTATATTTTTAATTCCAATAAATCTAAAAATAAATTCAACATTTTTATCATTTTGTTTGAAATTCAATACGTAAATATTTTTTATAATAATGCCACTGTTTTTTTATTGAATTTAAAAGGCTAAAAATTCATTCAAAATATAGAATTTACCAAACGATTGGAATTACAATATCAAACTCTATGTTTAACAAAAATTCAATTTACCTTAATTAAGTAATTGATTCAATCAAGACAAATTCAACATTTCAATGTAGACACTTTTAAAATTAAATTAATTAAAAAAAAAGGAATTCTTTAAAAAATGTACAATATCAAATCAGATTTAAATTCACTTTTTATTACTATAAGTAATTTCAGTTTATTTTCTAATTTATTTAAAGGTTTTGCTACCAAGAGTGTGTTTTTTAAAGAATCTTTTGATACGATACGTATCACGATACAGGGTCAACGATACAATATAAAGTGACCCTGTAGTAACAAGTATATATGTGTAGTATTGTCCAGTACTTGACTCTGGTGTTGTGATAGTGTAGTAACAAGTATATATGTGTAGTATTGTCCAGTACTTGACTCTGCTGTTGTGATAGTGTAGTAACAAGTATATATGTGTATTATTGTCAAGTACTTGACTCTGGTTTGTGATACTGTAGTAACAAGTATATATGTGTAGTATTGTCAAGTACTTGACTCTGGTGTTGTGATAGTTTAGTAACAAGTATATATGTGTAGTATTGTCCAGTACTTGACTCTGCTGTTGTGATACTGTAGTAACAAGTATATATGTGTATTATTGTCAAGTACTTGACTCTGGTTTGTGATACTGTAGTAACAAGTATATATGTGTAGTATTGTCAAGTACTTGACTCTGGTGTTGTGATAGTGTAGTAACAAGTATATATGCGTAGTATTGTCCAGTACTTGACTCTGCTGTTGTGATACTGTAGTAACAAGTATATATGTGTATTATTGTCAAGTACTTGACTCTGGTTTGTGATACTGTAGTAACAAGTATATATGTGTAGTATTGTCCAGTACTTGACTCTGGTGTTGTGATAGTGTAGTAACAAGTATATATGTGTAGTATTGTCCAGTACTTGACTCTGGTGTTGTGATAGTGTAGTAACAAGTATATATGTGTAGTATTGTCCAGTACTTGACTCTACCTTTGTGATAGTGTAGTAACAAGTATATATGTGTAGTAAAGTCGAGTACTTGACTCTGGTGTTGTAGTATTTACAGACCACATGACTCTTGACAAAGTCGTAACTGATTTCATTTGTTTTTAAACCAAAATATGTCCAAACATCAGCTTTAAAAGCTGCTGGAGTCACTGTATCCTCTCGTCCTCAGTCATTGTCAGAATCCCTAGGCAAGAATGTGTCTATACGTATTACGATACGAGGACAACTGTGAAGCATTGTAGGAACAAGGATATATTTGTAGTATTCACTGTTGTAGTCACTGTATCCTCTCGTCCTCAGTCACCGCCTGGATCTAGCTGGATTTGAAATATAAATCATGAAAGAAATATAAATATCATGCTTCTGCTCTGGTTCTTGACGTGGTTCTTGTTCCTCCTCCACACCTCCAGATCCTGCAGGCTCTCGGGAAGTCCTACCACCCCGGCTGCTTCCGCTGCGTCGTCTGCAACGAGAGTCTGGACGGCGTTCCCTTCACCGTGGACACCGAGAACAAGATCTACTGCGTCAAAGACTATCACAGGCCAGTCGCACACGCATGTGTTTCTGCACACGTGCAGACACTTGAGATGAAGGGAGGTCAGAAGTGAAGGGAGGTCAGAGGTCGACGCCCTCACGGAGGAGTGAGGAGTGAATATGATCCAGTGAACACACATTGAGGACATTTTTATCATCGCTGCCCCTACTGGTGACTTTTATATCACACCCCGAGTCAATCAAACTCATCTTTGTTCTTTTATTAGTCAATTAAAAATATACTTTTTGAATAAAAAATAGTTATTTTAATAAAAAATATCCAGATGTTGATATAATCCTAAATATATTTTTAATTTAAAAACGGTAACTTCAAATGAAAATTGTTTTAATTAAAGAAAAGTTGATTCAATAAAAAATAATATTAATTTAAAAAAGTTATTAAAATGGAAAATATTTTCAATTAAAAATTTGTTTGAAAAATTGAAACGTCTTCAATTCAAGACAAAATCTATCCAAAAGTTTATATAATCGAAATGTATTTTCTTCTAAAAAGGGTTTGATGGTTGATGATAAAAACAACTTTTTTTAAATGGAAAAATGCTTTTTTTAACCAAAGAAAACTTAAATAAAAAATATATTTTCTATTAAAAACTTGCTTCAATTAGACAAAAAGTTCATAAAATACAAAAAATATGTTTTAATCAAAAAGGTTTCTTCAAGAAAAAAACAAACCATACAAAGATTTATACAATTAAAAGTTTTTTATAAAGTAAAAGTTGCTTCAATCAAATAGAAAATCGATGCAATCAAATAAAAACTAAAATAAATAAAAAAAGAAACATTTTCTATATAAAAAAAATCATTAAAATCGTTTATGTTTAATTAAAGAAAAGACACTTCTATAAAAACGCTATTTTAAGAAAAATATATATATATTTTTAATTTTCAAGCAACTTTTCTTTTGATACATTTATTCAACTTTTTTCTGATTTAAGTTATTGTTAGTTATTGAATAATAAAGAATCAAATCCACATCAAACGTCGACACCAGGAGCTCGTGATCGTTTCACTCTCGTCTCAAACATGTCGACAAGACTTTAGTGCAGCAGCTGAACTCACAGCAACAACATCTCAGCGTCTGCAGACGTTCATACAGACCAGGTGTCCACCATGTGTGTGTGTGTGTGTGTGTGTGTGTGTGTGTGTGTGTGTGTTTTGACATAATGGAGCTCAGTTTGAGAGTATTTATCTAAGGCTGGTTTCAAATGAGGGAGAAATCAAAGAGTGTCAAATGTCTAAATGTGAGTCACCGCGTGTGGAATGTGTGTTTAGTGCTGATGCTACACTCTGATTGTGAGACCACGGTGTGTGTTTGTGTGTATTCATGGTTGTGTATCTTTACAGGGTTTTGGCCCCAAAGTGTGCAGCGTGTAGTCAACCCATCCTGCCCTCGGAGGTGAGACACATTTGTACTTTAAATTAAAACTATTAATGCTGTTTAATTTCAAATGAAAACATTTATAATAAATTACATCATAAAGAAATTACTTGATTGCATTATTTAAAATATTACTAAATTAAAATACTTAGACATTACTTGGTTAAATTGTTAATAAATTATTAAATTATATTATTAAGGAACTACTTAAATAAATTGTTTAAAAAAAAGATAGAAATAAATAATAGAAAGTTTTTTTAATCAGTCTTTTTTATTACCAAAATATGACTTAATAAATAAATTGTTAGAGAATCAATTGAATAAAAGCTAAATTAAATTATTTAAAAATATTTCTAATAACTTTTTCAGACATTATTTAATTAGATTTTATAAAAGAATAATAAATTCAAATATTGCGAAATGACTGGAATAAATTGTTTTAAACCTGCTAAATCAAATAATTATTTAATTACTTATAGATGACTGAAATAAATCCTTTATTTGTTTGAAAGAAATCGTTATAAAATTGCCCAAATACAACTTAATTAAATGGTTAAATAATGAATTGTTAATTAAAGAAATTCTACATTAATAAGACAATTAGTTAATTAATTTATAAGACATTATTTATTTATGTTGTTTAAAATATAACTCAATTAAAAATTTGAAAAAAATGATCTATATACATTGTTTTAGATTGAGATTAATTGAATTGAATTAAGTAACTTAATTGATGAAACAAATGATTAAATTAAATTATAATAATCATTATTTTTTATGAAAAAAAAACAAATATATAATATATACTTAAATACTGAATTAAATTCTTAAGAAAATCACTTTGAGATTTGTGAAAAATGTAAAGTGAATTATAAATAAAACATATTATTATTATTATAATCATATATGTATTGATATATATTTGCAGGGCTCTGACGAGACCGTGCGTGTCGTGTCGATGGACAAAGACTATCACGTGGACTGTTATCACTGCGAGGTGAGTCCAACATAAAGCTGTTCCTCCGTCAGAAACCATCAACTCCTGGTGTTTCCTCAGGACTGTCAGATGGAGCTGAACGACGAGGAGGGTCACCGGTGTTACCCCCTCAAGGGGCGCCTGCTCTGCCACTCCTGCCACCTCAAGCACCTCGAGCCCAGCTTCTAACCAGGGCGCCCCCTGCTGGAGCTCCGGTGGAAGACATGAAACAATTCTTGTTGTAAAGGATTGATGGACGTGATGCTCATGAAGAAAAGATGGATGAACGAGTGCAGACCAGCTTCTCCTCCTGCTGCAGATTAATTCTTAAATTATCATTTCACTTCTTTTTTTAAGTTTCTAGAAACGCGTCACTCGGAGGTTACACGTATTTTTCCGTCTTGATATTTATAAAAAGAAGAATATGTCACTTATAGTCCGACCTCACGTGATACAGTAATTTATTTTTTCACCTGCTTGTCTGGGATTCGACTGCGTTTCCCTATTTATTTGAAACGATCATCATGAGGTGAATCTTCATCACGACGTGCCTTCGAACGAGAAGCTTCTTCATTTACTCCGACCAACACGACTGTGGCACTTATTGTATCCGCCTGAGAGTTTTATATTTCTTAGCTTTGACTTTACTTTCTCTCATTTATGTCTTCTTCTTCTTTACTTCTCAAGTTACGCTGCCACGAGAGTGTTCCTGTCCCGAGTGTAATAATTTAACTTTCTTCTCCTTTAATAAAAAGAAAAGATTCAATTTCATTATTTGTATCAACATTAAAATCTTCAGTCATGACCTAAAATTCCTATATTATCTACCTTTAATAATGCTAATGCTAATGCTAATGCTAATGCTAGTTTGAGTCTGAGTAGAACGAGAGACATTATTACCTTTTTTTCTCATTCATTAGAAAAATAAATTCCCTTTTGTAGAAATACTTCCTTTTAATGGTCTCCTTACTTTTTAAGTATTTAAGTGGGTAAGTAATAGTTATTTGTAAAGATCTTTCTAGACCAGGGTCATGAAGTGCTTTAACAATCAAAAACAATACACAGTTAAAATATATACTTTAAAAGATCAATAAGACAAACACAGGAGTCTCAGAAAATCACAAATAAAAGTGTCTTCAGATGTTTCTTGAAGGAGTCAGTAGATCATCAAACACAGATGTTTCTTGAAGGAGTCAGTAGATCATCAAACACAGATGTTTCTTGAAGGAGTCAGTAGATCATCAAACACAGATGTTTCTTGAAGGAGTCAGTAGATCATCAAACACAGATGTTTCTTGAAGGAGTCAGTAGATCATCAAACACTGATGTTTCTTGAAGGAGTCAGTAGATCATCAAACACAGATGTTTCTTGAAGGAGTCAGTAGATCATCAAACACAGATGTTTCTTGAAGGAGTCAGTAGATCATCAAACACAGATGTTTCTTGAAGGAGTCAGTAGATCATCAAACACAGATGTTTCTTGAAGGAGTCAGTAGATCATCAAACACTGATGTTTCTTGAAGGAGTCAGTAGATCATCAAACACAGATATGGTTCCAAAGCTTAGGAGCAACAGTCTGGAAGGATTTCTCTCCTCTGGTCCTGAAGTTCAGGAACCATCAGTAGATTCTGATCCACAGACCTCAGAGCCCGAGCTGGGGTGTAAGTCTGGATCAGATCACTGATGGAAGGTCTGACCATGAATATATCTGAAAGTAAGAACCAGAATTTTAAAGTTGATCCTGAAAGAAACTGGCAGCCAGTGAAGAGTTTTAAGGATCACAGAAATGTGAGTTCTTCTACTAGAGCTGCTCAGAATTCTTGCTGCAGAGTTTTGTATGAACTGCAGGCGAGACACATCCTTCTTGTTTAGACATGAAAATAAATTGTTACAATAGTCTAAACGACACAAACACATGGATTATAAACTCCAGATCGTGTTGTGTCATAATTTTCCTGAGTTTAGAGATTTTTCTCAGTTGAAATGACAACAATCTAAACTGGTTTCCTTTCAAACATAATAACTTACATTCTTTTTTTTTAAATTAAATATTAAGAACAAACATTTTTCATTCATTTAAGTTATTTTTAGGAGTTTATAAAAAATCATTAAACATTCTTTACATTATATTAGGACATCCAGAACACACATTAAAAACAATAACGAAAACAACAATAATACAAATAAAAATAATAATGATGATGATAAAACAATAACGAAGGAGAAAAAAACACAATTATTAACGAAATAATAATGATAAACATATGAACAGCATTGGTACAAGACACTAAATACGTGTTTAAACACACTACAATAGTTCAGAAATGTTTATGTTTAAAACACAAATTATAAACGTTTAATATTTTTTATTAAATATGTGACAAATATTTACTTCAAATTGATTTATGTAGAAACCGTTTAATCTATTTGAAAAAAGAAAGATATATATTTATATACATTTTCTTCTTTTTTTTCTGGCGCGAAGCCGCAGTTACGTATGACGTAATTCTTCTGCAATACCATAAACCACCAGCAGAGGTCCGCATCCGACACCGTACCCAACATTACGGCGCGTCTATGATTTTAAAACATCGAGTGAAATATTCGCGACATGTTTCTTATCGTTAACTGCAAGATCTCAAGTTGAATCTCGCGATAAAACGCTTCGACACGAGATGTTTAATTGTTATATTTACTTTCCTCACAGCAGCCAATCAGCGGCCAGCGTACTTCATGTGCTCGGCTGGAGGTGTTGGATTTGTTCACGGTCACGTCCGAGCTGCGGCGACATTTATTTATATATTTGTTTTGACGATTGTAAATATTAGTATTCAAGTGTTATAAAGGTTTCTAATAAATGTTTCGATTCATATTTAACGAATTGTAAATCATACTTGCCCTATTTATCTTCGTGTATTATGTTTTTATATTTATTTTTTATTATAATATATTTTAAATATTTCGTTAAATGCATGTTTTAATATAACTTGAATTATTAATAAAAAAGATCGAAAGAAATAAAAGCAGGTTGTCGCTGCAGAACGTAAATAATAAAGACATCATCAGCGATGGTTGTATAACTTTTTCCAATTCCCACCACCGGGACGACTCGGTGATCAAATCGCGCCCGCTCGCCTCGGCCCTCTAAACCCCGCCCATGCAGTTGACTCCCCTGTGACGTCACGCGAGTCCTCCCAATGCGGAGGCAGAGTCGAGGGGTGCTGGCTGCGCCGTGGAGGAAAACGTGCGCGCACCGACACGGACACACACACTCGCTCCCGGTCCGTGAACGCAGCACAACAGACGCTTCATGCTCGCGGATCTTCTGGAGGAAATAAAGAGCGACTTCAGCATTTGTCCCTCGCGGGACCATGTAGTAGTTTCGTCCGCGGCGCCGTCACTCAAGAGTCAAACTCCGCATCCATGGGAGTCAAAGGGTGAGTTTGTTGCTTCACGTCCTCCATGTTCGTCACTGACGGGTCTTTATACTGACGGGTCTCCAGCAGAGACATGGACGGGATCGGGAACACCATGAAGAAGAAGGCGGCGGAGCTGGAGCGCCTGGCGGAGGTTCTGGTCACTGGCGAGCAGCTGAGGTACAACTCTTCCTTCCTTCCTCCTACCTTCCTCCCTGCTTCCTCCTTCCTTCCTCCCCCCCTCATCCCTCCATCCTTCCTACTTCCTTCCTTCCTCCCTGCTTCCTCCCTCCTTCCTCACTGCTTCCTCCCTCATGCCTCCTTGCTTCCTCCCTTCCTTCCTCCTTCCTTCCTCCTTGCTTCCTCACTGCTTCCTCCCTCATGCCTCCTTCATCCCTCCTTCATTCTTCCTTCATTCTTCCTACTGACCACACATCAGATCCATCATTTATTTACGGGGCATCACTGCAGATCCAGGTCATGTACCTGATCCCAGATCAGAGTAACTTGTCCCAGAACTTCAACCTCTGCTGCTATTATTATTATTATTATTAAAACATATTATAATAGAAATAAACACATTTTTTGTTGATGATTTATTCTTTAAAAAAAGGGGAAAATAAATGAAGAAACTGTTTATTTATTAGTTAGTTTATTTATTTTTGTATATTATTCTATTTTTTTTTATTTCTTATATAATCCTGTGGGTCGTAAATACTAAAACATGAATTCGTTTTTTAATAAAGTCAGATCGAATAATTGTAATAAATAATAAATATAATAATAATACTAATATATATATATGCATTTTTAAACAGTTGGAAATGTATATACAAAATAATTTATAATTATTAAATGTATACAGCAATTAAATTAGTACACTACATATACAGTAAATACGGTATATAATAATATAGTATTTATGTTTATATAGTGATGTACATATATTGCTATCTGCTTAGAATATGCATATATATTTTACTATACCACGTTATATTGTTTAATATTATATGTATTTTGTACATACTATACATATTTATATGTCTATACAAAAAAAAGAACAAGAACAAATTTTCATAAAAAGAAAGTACAAGACGACACAATCTAAGTCTAAAGATAAAGAACATGGATCAAGACAAATAACTAAGACAAAGGATACAAAGATTAACATGGACTAGAATGTCATCATACTTTATATAGTACACACACACACACACACACATATATATATATATATATATATATATATATATATATATATATTAGTATACAGTAGATATATATGTTATTTTTTTCTACAAGTAATTATATTTGATTTATTTATAAAGATACCTGTTTAATATATGCATTTATATGATACTATATCATGTTATATTGTTATTTATTTGTATATATTTAAGTACTTGTATATTTAAATATGTAGGTGAAGCACCAGAGTTTTGCTGCTGCTGCTCACACTGGCTTCAACCAGCTGAGCCTGATTTACACTCGCGCTCCGGGAACTCACCAGTGAACGACTGCTACACACCGTCTACACACTCTTGTGTGTGTGTGTGTGAGTGTGTGTTCCGGTGTCCCTGGCACAGCTGAGCGTTCCAGCTGGAACTGTGGTCGTCTCTGAACGTTTGTGTACCGAACTCTCCATGTGTGCGAGAGACGACTCCACGTGTTGTCGTCACTGACCTCGCGCCGGTTGTGTACTTGTTCAACTTTAACCTTTGACCTTGTGTGGCGTTGATGTTGACATTCGTGTTGAAATGGAGTCAAAAACCATGAAAATTACGATGCTCGAGAAAACCCTTGTGTTGTCTCATTGTCAAGGTGACCCGAAGGCTGGAAAACAAATGTGTTTGTGGTATCCCTTGTGTTGTCGGGTCACCTTGACAATCAGCTAACACAAGGGTTAAAGCTATTTCATTATTATTTCGATTTATTTAACAACTTAACAATGGAAGTAAATTGTGACATCAAAAGAAAAATCATTGAATTTAATTTGAATTTTTGAATAATTTAATACAATCATTTATTTGTAAAAAGGTTGAATTTTTTATTTTAGAATTATCTTATACAATATTGTTTTTACTAAAAAAATTGATATTAATTAAATTCAATAATTTTTAATTTTTTTAAATAATTGTATTAAAAAGATATTATTAAAAATATTTAATTTTCTTAACATAAAGTGAAATATTATTTTATTCAAATAATTAAATTATATTTTTTAAGCCTTTTAAATTCAATATAAAGTTAGTATAAAAGTGTCACCAGACAGTACAAAAGAAAACCGAGCTACTTGATTGCGCGCTGCTACGTCATCACATGATTATCTGCGTGTCGCGTGATTGGCTGAAAGTTTCACTAGTTAATAGCAGCACATTAAATAAAATAAAAACTAAAATAAAACTTGTGATATTGTTACCAGATATTTAATTACTTGTTAGTGATTACTTATTATTACTTTTATATTATTTAAAACTTTTTTTTTTCCTTTTGTATCTTTAAACTGCCAAAAAAAGGTTATTAACATTATCAACCTTTTTAATTATAAAATATTTGTCCTTATTTGAGGCTACGCAGAATAAATGTTACTTCTACAGGATCCTGGTGTTTATTCACGCCTGGAGGTTTTGTTTACAAACAAACATGGTGTGATTTAAGGCCTGATAAGATAACAGATCAGCGTGAGAAGCTGATTCTTCTGCTGACACTTGTGTTTCTGCTGCTCGACACTCAAGACAAACCCAAACAAAAGCTTTGCTGGTTCCGTCCTCTGTGTCGGACCCGTGTCGGGCCCGTCAAAGCTGATCCAGACTGAACAGAACAGACCCGTTCAGGCCCGTGTCCCCACACTGGGTTCAGAACGAGGTCAACTGTGATGATGGGTCTCCAGAACCTTTGGCTCGTCTTAAAGTGACAGTACAGACTTCAGTAGATCTTTCTGAAGCTTTTAATAAATCACATTCAACATACATAATGTATATTATAAATCGTTTCTTTTTTTTTAATGATTAATTACTAGTTCAACTATTTAAGTCTTACTAAAGTTTGTATCTTATTTTTTCTGACTTTTTTCAGGTTCCTTTTATGTCATATTTTTATTTATTTCAAAAATAATGTGGAATAAGTAAATAAATAAGAAAGTAATTTATATTTGATCATTTAACTTCTTAAAAATGTTTTTCTTGCTTTCTTTAAGTTCCTTTCATTTAATGTTATGTTATGTTAAGTTATATATAACAAAAATAGTTTTATCTTATTTAAAATGTGATAATTACTCTTTTTTATTCAGCAAAAAAAAGAACTCTCCTGCTACTTATTTATTTTATCTTTGAGTTTCTTTAATGTCATATTTTTAAATATCAATGTTTATAATAATATATAACAACAAAGTTTTTCCTTGTATAAAATGAACTTGATCTTTTGTATTGGATTTTTTTCTCCAGTTACTTTCTCTTTTTACTGGCATTTCTTCTGTCTTGACTTCTCCTCACGATAAAAAACAATATATGAATATAATATCAAACATATAATATCAAATATATTTGTTATATATGTGTTGATACAGTCCGGTGTGTTTGTCTCTCATCTGCGCTCTGATTGGCTGCTCAGGCTGCGGCTGCACGAGGCGAAGGTCATCAAGGATCGCCGGCATCACCTCCGCACGTACCCCAACTGCTTCGTGGGTAAAGAGCTGATCGACTGGTTGATGGAACACAAGGAGGCCACGGACCGAGACACGGCCGTCAAGATCATGCAGAAGCTTCTGGAGCAGAGCATCATCCATCACGGTGAGTCAGCTCGGATCCTCATTCTTTAGTATCATGTTTATTCATGTATCATGTTTTTATTATTATTAATATTACTACTCTGAATGTCTCATTTCTTATCCATTATTATTATTATCATTTTTATTGTTATTGTTATTATAATTATTATTATTATTACTCTGAATGTCTCATTTCTTATCCATTATTATTATTATCATTTTTATTGTTGTTATTATTATTATTATTATTACTATTATTATTATTATTATTATTATTATTACTCTGAATGTCTCATTTCTTATCCATTATTATTATTATTATTATTGTTGTTATTAGTATTATTATTATTATTATTACTCTGAATGTCTCATATCTTACCTATTATTATTATTATTATTATTATTATTACTCTGAATGTCTCATTTCTTATCCATTATTATTATTATCATTATTATTATTATTATTGTTATTATTAGTATTATTATTATTATTATTACTCTGAATGTCTCATATCTTACCTATTATTATTATTATTATTACTCTGAATGTCTCATTTCTTATCCATTATTATTATTTTCATTATTATTATTATTATTATTATTGTTATTATTAGTATTATTATTAGTATTATTATTATTACTCTGAATGTCTCATATCTTATCCATTGTTGTTATTATTATTATTATCGTTATTATTATTATTACTCTGAATGTCTCATTTCTTATCCATTATTATTATTTTCATTATTATTATTATTATTATTGTTATTATTAGTATTATTATTAGTATTATTATTATTACTCTGAATGTCTCATATCTTATCCATTGTTGTTATTATTATTATTATCGTTATTATTATTATTACTCTGAATGTCTCATTTCTTATCCATTATTATTATTATTGTTATTTTTATTATTATTATTTTTATTACTCTGAATGTCTCATTTCTTATCCATTATTATTGTTATTATTAGTATTATTATTAGTAGTATTATTAGTATTATTACTCTGAATGTCGAATTTCTTATCCATTATTATTATTATCATTATTATTATTATTACTCTGAATGTCTCATATCTTGTCCATTGTTATTATTGTTATTATTATTATTACTCTGAATGTCTCATTTCTTATCCATTATTATTATTATAATTATTATTATTATTATTATTGTTATGATAGTTATCGATATTGTTATTATTGTTATTGTTATTGTTATTGTTATTATTATTATTACTAAGAAAAAGTATTTTATTTTATAAATATTAAAACATGTAATGCAATTATCCAAAAACCTTTCACAATTAATACAAATAAATAATTAAATGCTTAAAAAAACAACAACATTTCAATAAAATAAAAGTTTCAACATAACTCTTATTTTGACGATCCATCCAGACAGGAAGTCGATGCATAAATCTGTTAGCTGTGATGCTACATAACAAAAATGCTACTTCCCGGCAGTATCTTCCACAAATGTAAACGTTTCCTGCTCGACTGTGTTTCTAGTGTGTGACGAACATCGGGAATTCAAAGACTTGAAGTTGTTTTACCGCTTCCGGAAGGACGACGGAACGTTCCCTCTGGACAGCGAAGCCAAGGTCTTCATGCGAGGCCAGAGGCTCTACGAGAAGTGAGTCAACAACAACACGTGTTTACTTTCCCGAGAGAACGTTTGCTGCTCGGATCTCAAGAGTCTTGTTGAAGATAACATGTTGTTCTTCCTCCTCCGAGTCTATCGAGTCTTTATTCTACGTTAAAACATGGAGTTTTGTCACATGATCAACTTCTAAAACTATTGAAACTGTTGCAAATATATATATATATATTTATATTTCTGCCATGAAGTTAAATCTAAATATTCTACCTATTTATGTATTTTTGAACTTTTCGCCTGAAGAAGACAAACGTGTTCAACTGTGTCTTATAAATAATTACCTCTGCCAAGGAGACCATGTGATCGTTTGTGTGTCTTTGTGTTTGCGTAATGACTCAAAAACAGATAATTTCAGTTGCTAAGCTAAGCTAACGAGAGAAACAAAGGAAGAGTTGGTGATGAAGACGAGTCGTGGATCTGATTCAATCTCAGGTCCTTTGATGCTAATTTGAATAGATTTTCATGACAAAAGACCATAAAAACTCAGAGATTGTTGTATTTCTAAATGTTTTTTCACAGGCCGAAGCAAAATGTCTACTATCTCGTGAGTTTTTCCTTCATTTTTTTTTACTTATTGCAAGTCTTTCTGTACTTGTCAATATCCATAATCTCTGTTTCTCTTTTCAACTCTGGCATCGTTATTGGTCGCCATAGCAACGTGGACATGAATCTAATTTGATTTTGAGACGACTGTCTGGCGAACTCAGCGGCAGGAAGTGATCACAACACCCACCTTACTTATGGTGCCAACAAAACACCCAACTCCCATGATGCCTATAAAGTGACGACTTGTTAGTCGCCACAGTACTAGGTTGCCACAATGTTGTCACGTCAAAAGTCGTCGACAGCTGTGATTGGTTGGCTGGGCGGCAAAGCATTTCGCGAGCCGTTCAGGTCACCGTTACTGAGAGTGTCGTTGAGAGGAATGACGCCTCAGATGCAGCGTTACAACTGAACGTGTAGAGAGTTTTCCTGATCGTAAACGTGTGATAAACAGTATTTCAAATGCTAAAAAAAGTAGTTGAAGGTTTGAGCTGTGTGTGTGAGAATGTATGAAGTCGTCGACGCTCAGGTGTGTGTGTTGTTAATGATTCACGACACCTCGACACGCCCTGAGGGCTTCATGACTGAGCACTTCACCGTCAACTGTGTCAACAAATACACTAGTGACTCACTTTGTCACACTTTTAAAAACTCAACACTCGTCCGTCCATCACCTGTCAATCAAAGAATTCTGCACTCATTTGAGTCTTCTTTATGAAGAATAAAAATCCTTCTGACGCACTCTCGGTGTGTATTTTTGTAGCTCGTGTGACACACACACATGCATGCTGACACACTGGTGTAAACATCATATTTCTGGACACACACACACACACACACACACACACACACACAGAGAGAACGCTTGCATAAGAGAGTGGGAGAAGAAAGAGAAGACATCTGTCATGGTTTATATAATCACCCTGAACATCCAGCTGGTGCTCGTCGACCAGAAGAAATAATACTTTCGTCATCGCAACAGTCTTTTCACCGTCGTTTAGTTATAATATACTGAACGTTTATCATCCGGCTTCCTGTCTCGTCGTCATGGCAACGGATCCTTCTTCGCATTATTATATAAATGACACTTTAACAGCTATACATCGGTATATTTAGAACAATATTTTTACATTTTTATTTTGCTATATTTACACTGAATAAATCCTATATATTTATCAAATGATGTGTTTAATTGCATTTTAATAATTATAATCTCTATAAATTCTATTACAAGTTATTATTATAATTTCTTGATGTTAATATTTGACATAATCTTGTCATTTTCATTATGTTTTCTTGTTGCATTTTCACTAAAATATCTCACATTTAGTTTATTATAATTCTACATAAAATGATACATTATAATTAATATTTTCTCACAATGTATGTATTTTTTTCTTTTTTTTTTATATTCTATAATATAATTGGCATTGATACATACTTTTTTGTTGAGTTTTTTTGTAAGTATCCACCTTATCAGCCTCACATTTCTTTCTATATTATTCAAAAGAGAAGTTTGCTTTATTTACTTTTATGTCAACCTGGATGTTATGACTGACTTTAAACATGATTTTTCTTTGATAAAAATCGACATCTCTGTTGCTAGTTTGATCCAGAAAGTGTTAAACTACACATGGACTGTAACGTTAATTCAAAGAAGTGTTTTCTTATTTGGCTTGTGTTGTATTAACTGTATTTGTTATTAAGATTGGAAGCTCTTCTGAATGACTCTCTTGCGAGTCAGAGTTTCCTGTTTTCTCTCAGTGTTTTCTGAGAGTTCCAGGGTTAAATCCACTGGCATTAAGGGCGTGGTCGGTTCTATTCTAGGGCGGGTCGGCCTCAATTTATGCTGAGCCTGACGCACGCGACATAATACATGTTGATATATTTGTATTTTATGAACCACAATAAAGTAATATCCACCGAAGGAGGGTCAACAATAAAAAACAACAACACAACGACTCCTTTAACAAGTCCTTGACATATCGAAGAGACTAATATAATAACTTTATTCTGGATACATCTCAGCAAAAATAGTCTAAGTCGTTTGACTTTTAACGGTTTCTGACGAATGAGTTTGTGTTATAAAAATGAAACGTCTCATTAACAAGTTCCGTCATGTTCAAACTGTGATAATCTCCACAAACAATCAGATAATCCCTCAGTTTGAGTGTTTGTTTAAGGTTTTCAATGACGAGCAACTGAACTCCATTCATAGTTCCTGAACAAATATCTTTCTTTTAAACATTTTTATTCATTACTTAACCATTTCAAGTCTTAGTTTGAGAACGGTTTGTGCTGAAAATGGACATTTGTGTTGAATTTAAAACATCACCGTCTAAAGTCGTATTTACTGTTGACACGTTTAAACTTGTATCTTACTTGGAAAAGAGATTTTAAGTAGAAATTCTTCATGTTTTTGAATTGTATCTTTGTTGTTGATTCACTTCAGAGAAGTTGCTAAGCTAAACTAAGATAAGCTAAGCTAAACTAATGAGAGAAACAAAAGAAAGGGTTGGTGATTAACTGAGTCAATCTCAGGTCCTTTGATGCTAATTTGAAGAAATTTTCATGACAAAAGACCATCAAAAATCCGTTTCTCCTCTCGTTCCAACTCACTTTAATGGAAGCTTTGGTGAGAGAACGTTGTTAACGTTGAACTGTCTTGTTAGCATGTGAAACTGTGACTCGTCAAACATAGTTTCCTTCGACAAATGCTCCGTGAACTGGTTGCCGGTTGGATCTGTTCTTACAACACTGCGGCTGCTTTGATGGATGAAATAATTCCACAGTAAATATTTGCTCAGAACACTTTGTCTTTTTCCACCGTCGACAAACGGAACACGTGTTCCTGTTGACCTTATACACGCGACGAGGATTCGGCCTCGATGCTGCTTGTGCCTGGCCTTTCCAGGGTGTCCCTAACCTTTCGCCCTGAATGCCATGACCTCTGCCAAGGAGGTCGGGCAGTCGCTGAGTCCATCTTTTAACAAAATAAATATAATAATAATAATAATAATCTATCTATCTATCTTCTGTAGTTCCATCTGGATCCGGTAAAATTTTGAAGGTTTCTTCATTCACTTGTTTGGCTTCTCAACGTAATACAACATGTGTTAAATGTGATTTTAATAATGATACATTTCTACATTTTCTTTCATAGTTAAAAATTTACATTTAGACTTGATTATATAATTTATTGTTAAATATAATTTCCACATGTTATTTGTGTGTGTTTTTTTGTTATTTGTATTGCATATTTATTTATTTCAATTATAATAATAGTAATTACTATAAAAATGTTAATGAATAGTTGTTAACATGTATTTTATTTTCAACACACATGTACTGTAGTTAGTTATTACAACATTATCGGGGAATTTTCATCCTTTTTTACTTAACTTTTTTGTGAGTATCAGCTTCACTTTCACCTCCAAAGTTTAAAGCACGTAGAGAGAAATCATTTTTGGCTGCAAAGTTACACCTTATTTTAATATTTATTTATTTTACTGTTTAACTTGAAGATCATGCAGGACTTTTAGAACATTTTCTCTGATAAAATCCACATGACGGTCACATTTTTGCTGAACTTTCGAGGAAAACATTCAACTTTGATTTAATCATCTTATTATATAATCTATTTATCGTGATCACTTAAGTACTTTATGCTTAAAGAATAAATCCACGTTGATAAACCTTTAAAAAAGTGTGTCTGGCTACAGTTTTTGTCTGAACTTGCTTCATGAAACTGTGAAGAGCCGGTTACTCTGTCATCAGCCGGAGCCATTTACATGTAAATGATTTAATCCTGTGTCAATACTGCGAGTGTGTTGAAAGAAGAACAAACACTTTTGCATGTGTATACCTGCCATGAGTATACTTGAGTAGAAACCATCCCAGTCACATACTCTATGAGTGACTTAATGTCACCTTTCTATTGAAGTTAAAGGCACACATTCACACTTTAAACTCTTTAATTGTTGTGTGTATTTTGTTGTATATGTTTATTTTACAAGTAAGTAAGTAAGAACCAGAATTTTAAAGTTGATCCTGAAAGAAACTGGAAGCCAGTGAAGAGTTTTAAGGATCGGAGAAATGTGAGTTCTTCTACTAGAGCGGGTTAGAATTCTGGCTGCAGAGTTCTGAATCAAGTATCTACTGTTAATAACACATACAATATCTAGTATTAATGCGTACTCACTGACTATCCCTGCTGTGATTAATGTGATCAGATATGTGTAGTAGTGAAAAAATAACACGTTTGAATTAAATTTATTATAGGGTTGGTTTATTTAAAACATAATAGTGTTAATAAATTTAACATATTTTTCAGACACTTCTGAAGGTTTTGTTAAGAGTATTTTAGTTTATTTATTACACACGAGTTATCATCACTGCTGTCGATCTAACTATACGCTTAATAAAGTTTTATTTTAATTTGGATATCAATGAAATATGGTGTGAAATACATGGAATGATGTGTGAAGTAAACATTTTAGCAGCTTCACATATTAGAGAAATTCTATTTATTTGTTTATTTTTATTAAAAACAAACATTTTACATCAACACAGTGATGGACAGTGGTTGTGGGCGTGGCCAGAGCAGTTCACCTCGTTACCTGTGACAACAATTGACCCTGAAGTGTTGTTTTCGGGGCGTAACTTGAATTAATCCAATCATTGGCGTCATTTAGACGAAAAAACGACTGTTTTCAAGTCGTTACCTGGACATGAGTCGAGGTTTGTCTGCGGAAGGACAAGAAAGGATAAGAAAACGTTGGTAAGAAGTTTCTGCTCGTTGAAAAAAAAAATCGCGATTTATTTAACTTTAATTCCGAGTTAGTTTCGTCTCTTCTGTTACCTCCATCTTGTCGAGGATGCTTTTATTAATTTAAAATCAAGTGAGTTATATAAATATATTTTATAAGTTGCGACGTTATTTCACGTGGCGTCTACGTACGATTAGCTAATAAAGTGCGTAAAGTTACGCAAATGGCGGAAGTCGGTGCGCAAACAATAACAATCGCTGTAAACCATTTTTAAATTGTTTTGCTCGAGATTTATCCTTTTGAGTCTCATCGAATCTTGTTATTAGTTGAATTATTTGCAAGCAGGATAGCAAGAGTAGCGTTTTTTAAAAAGAAGCATAAATAACGTTTGAACAACGAATTATAGAAAACATTAAAACCCTCTTTATTCATTACATTTATTTGAGCAACGTGTATTTTAAAAAACCTACATTTTAATGAGTGTATTACATCAAAAAAAGGAATACTTTATTGTGCCTACCAACCCTATTGGCTGCTTACTAGCCTAGCATGTTGCTAACGATATCGACGTTGTTTACATTTTTTTTATATCAAGTAATTAAAAAAAAGAGATATTTAATGTGTCAATATATCAATTATGAATCAAAAATACTGTACATCAAAAATTATGAAGTGTAGTAAAAGATGCTTTAAGGGATATTAAGATGGTTAAATGTGCAACAATGACAAACTAATGTTCAACTTCCTAAGAGACTGTTAAAGTAAGTTTGTCATTAACTTTGAGGTTTAGTGACGCATCCAAATGTATTGAATCAATAATCCATGTTTGTTCCATTTAAGAAGACACTTGGTTGCCATGGTTCCTACTTTATTTTCCTCCACATCTGACCGATCGCTCCATCTTCTGCCCTCCAGACTCATGAACTCTGAGAACAGCCTGCTGCAGACCCGGGACACGGACGGCGAGAGCTTCGAGCGGACGCTGGTGGCCTCGGAGTTCGTGGACTGGCTCATCCAAGAGGGCGAGATGGCGACCCGAGAGGAGGCGGAGCAGCTCGGTCGCCGACTCCTCGAGCACGGCATCGTGCAACACGGTGAGGAAAAGGGTCACGAATCCATCAGGGAGCAGACACACACTCAACGAAAAAAGATTCCACTTCCTGCTATATTTATCTTCTGGACTAGGCTTGACTTACTTAGATTTGTGGGACAGAGCTCCACATTGTTGCGTCACGTGTTCCGCCCAAGATTTCGAGGACACATCTGTGCACGACTTGCCGCTTCAACAATGGACACAGAATCAGCTTCTGTTTTCACATGACATGAATTTTGACTCCGAGGCCTGTTGTTCACACCCGAGTGTGATTCAATTATCCTGCCGCTGGAGTCACATGCACACATTTATAAAAATATAAATGGAATGCAGAAGATTGAGTTAAAAAAAAAAGATGCTAGCAAGATAAGAAGGGAGGAAACGGATCACGCGTGGACAGAAATATCTTCATCGTCGCTCGAGTAAAGGAGCTGGAATGTTGTCGTTTACTACAATGATAAATGGTGTCGTGTGTAACCGAAGAAACTACAGCGTCAAGTTGTTAAAAATGCGACTTTATAACACGTATATAATACAACATATAAATGATGATAATAATTTCTTAAATGACGGTTTAAAGGATCCAAAATTCCCCAAAGAATAGAAAAGACGACAGACTATTGAGGACTATTATAGGTGAAAGGATTAATTTACAAATTATTAAAACCAGACGCCTGACACACACTTTATCCACAGCAGGCATCATTTTAATAAAGACATTTCATTCACAGACTAGTCTTACACTTGTAACAGATAAATAAAGCAAACTAAAATAACATATTTTTTTGAGCTGAAGACGCCATAGGAGGTTATGTCTGCAACGAGGTCTTCAGACGACGAGGGCTTATTTTTTGTTGTTGAGTTGAATGTTGAATATTATGGCAAATATCCTAGTTATTGCTAGATTTAAATTGCACTTTTAGTCGCCTAAAGTCACTCACAGGGTCTGTATCACATGTATTAGATTCAGGCTCGCTGGGAAAACTAAGATTTAAGAAGTAGATTAATGTTGATATGTTGACATACAAAGATGCCATGTTTGAGAAGAGATAAGTAACAGGGACAATAGATGTCAACATCCATAAAGATAGTTCATATAAGAGTAAAACTGATGTTGAAGAAAGTATGAAAAGACAATTTAACTTCTCGTTTATAATGTAAAATATGTTGGACTGTGATTTGGAGTTGAACCCATGTGGTCCAGGTAGATTCAAGTCACTGTCGTGGAAAGTGTGATGGTGTTTGCTCAGCGACAATGTTCTCAGCTCAACGGTCAGTTTGTTTAGTGCCGGGTGCCGAGTATCCGGTCAATTAGGTTCGTGTGGTCAATTAAACACAGAACACAACGTCCCTCATTAAATAAGTTCATGAATTAAATGTGTTTTTTTTTTTATTGTTATTTTTGGTTCTTCTTTCAGTGACTAATTCGCACCACTTCGTCGACGGGCCGAACCTCTATCAGTTCAGGATGAACTTCAGAAGACGGCGGCGGTTGATGGAGGTCCTGCACGAGCGTAACCCGAGCATCCCCGAGAGCCAGGACAGCCCGTTCTGCCTCCGCAAGCAGCACTCGGACGGCGGCAACACCAGCTTCCTGTCGGGTGAGTCCACGCTGTTTGCTCCGGCGCTCGTTGAGTCGCTCGATCACGAGCGGCCTCGGTGTCCAGGTCATTGTTTGGTCTGTAAAGAGAAGAGTGACCTTTGATAGCGACCAGTTTAATATTTATTCAGCCTCTTTCTGGTCGGATCGACCCATGTCTTCTTCAGGGAGACTTTTAGATACATTTTAATCTGTCCTTTTACACGACTCTTAAAACATTTTACGACTAAACTAAATAAATAATGGATTTAATTGAACTGATTTTTCCTGATCTGAACACATTTTAACGTGTGTAATTAATTAAATTAAGATTGAATCAAAAGGAAAAAAAAATACTTAGTAATAGACAAAGTAGAAGTTGAATAAGTAGTAGTATTAGTAGTCAAAGTATCAGTAGAAAAAGTATCAGTAGAATTAGTAGTAAAAGTATCAGTAGAATAACAAGTAAAATAATCATTAGAGTTAGTAGTAAAAGTATCAGTAGAATTAGTAGTAAAAGTATCAGTAGAATTAGTAGTAAAAGTATCAGTAGAATAAGTAGTTAAAGTATCAGTAGAATAACAAGTAAAATAATCATTAGAGTTAGTAGTAAAAGTATCAGTAGAATTAGTAGTAAAAGTATCAGTAGAATTAGTAGTAAAAGTATCAGTAGAATAAGTAGTAAAAGTATCAGTAGAATAACAAGTAAAAGTATCAGTAGAATTAGTAGTAAAAGTATCAGTAGAATAACAAGTAAAAGTATCAGTAGAATTAGTAGTAAAAGTATCAGTAGAATAAGTAGTAAAAGTAAAAGTAAAATTAGTAGTAAAAGTATCAGAGGAATAAGTATTAGTAGTAATAAGTCGACAAAAGTAAAATAAAAACAGGATCTCAATGCCTTCAGCATTCACACAATCATATCACTATGCTCGTATTAAAGTCATAACAAAAACACATTGAGGAGAAAGTTTTACATTTTGTAATACTCTATGATGAACCAATATACGTTTTGATGTTTATATCTGTATAACTTCACTCACTAATGATTTAATTTTGAGTCCGAGTTTTTTAAATATTGTTTACTTGTTATTACTTATCTGAATGATTTGAATGTGTTTTTAATTGAATAAATTAACCGCTTTAAAATATGAAAAATATGTTAATTTGAATTGTCGAATTAAAATGTATTAGATGCTGTTTTTTAAATCAATATATTTATTTTAATGTTTTATTTACGTATTTCCATGGTTTTAATTTCGATGTCTGTAAAATTGACATTAAAAAGATTTAAAGGTAAAGTGTGGATATTGTGTCTCCTGACAGTGAGTCCCACCAAGGAGATCAAAGTCGTCGCCGGGGTTCGTCGCAGCAGCATGAGCAGCAGTTGTGGCAGCAGTGGGTACTACAGCAGCAGCCCCACGCTCAGCAGCAGCCCCCCTGTTCTCTGCAACCCCAAGTCTGGTGAATGACGAGTTATATTTTTGATCTAAACTTCGTTTTCTTACTTTAATGGAGCCGCTTCTGTCAACACCATCAACAGGAAAACATACTCACAATAATAGGAAGTGAAACTTGACAATACATGTCTTGAATTATATTATTATTATTATGGTTCCTCGCACACGGTTCAGGACCAGAGGAGAGAAATCTTTTCAGGCTGTTGCTCCTAAGCTTTGGAACAATCTTCTCTCTCTTTGCGCTTGATGATCTACTGACTCCTTTAAGAAACATCTTAAGACGTTTCTATTTGTTCAGGCTTTTCCTTGATTTTCTGGAACTCCTGTGTTGTTCTCAGTATTATCTTGATCTTTAAAGTATGTACTTTTTTGAGTATTGTTTTGATTGTTAAAGCGCTTTGTGACCCTGGTCTGGAAAAGCGCTATATAAATAAATATTACTTACTTACTTACTTGAATTGCACAACTTGAATTCAAAATATCACAGAATATCAAAGGGATTAAAGTGATTCTACTTTTCTTAGATTTTAATCTCGGCTCTGTATCGACTTCCACTGAAACGTTGATTAACAACTAGAAAATGTGCATCTCCAGAAGAAAATTCAGTGTAGATGCTGAATCAGCAGAACCTGTAAACTGAAATGCTTGTATTTTTACTAGTATTTCAAAGTAAAAACTGGAAATACTGGAAACTGTTGAAACGATGGCATGAAGAAAAAAAGGAGAAGTTGAAATGGAAGTACAGTAGTAGTAGTAGGAGAAGTAGTAGTAGAAATAGTAGAAGAAGTAAAAGTAAGAGTAGAAGTTGAAAAAGTAGTAGAATTAGTAGTAAAAGTAGAAGTAGAATAAGAAGTTGTAATATAATAATTGAAAGTAGAAGTAGAATAAGAAGTTGTAATATAATAATTGAAAGTAGAAGTTTAATAAGTAGTAGAATTAGTAGTAGAAGTATAATAGGTAGTAAAAGCAGAAGTATAAGAAATAGTAGAAGTAGTAATAGAAGATGAAAAAGTAGAACTTGAATAAGTAGTTGAATAAATAGTAAAAGTAGAAGTAGTAGAAATCGTGGAAGTAGCAATAATATAAGTATAAGTATTAAAAGTAGTGGTGGAAGTATTAGTAAGTAGACAAAAGCAAAATAAAAACACGCAAAGAGAAAAACAGGATCTCAATGCCTTCAGCATTCACACGATTATATCACTAAATTACTCATAACACAATGTTTATGTCGTGTAAAAGTAATAAAAACCAACATTTAGAAGGAAGTTTTAAGTTTTGTTATACTCTGATGATCCAATATAAGTTTTGATGTTTATATCTGTATAACTTTACTCACTAATGTTATTGATCATTTCTCACTGTGTATCCAGGTATCAGAACTAACTGTTGGTCTGATATATTTGTATCTAGAACACGGTTGAACTTTCATCACACAAGAGGCAAAATTAACTGATCAGTTAGTGGTTAAAATAATTAATAAACCTGTTTGAAAATCAATGATTATCATGTGGTGTTGACGGTGCAGAACAAACTGGAATGAAATGAATATCATAAATGTTCATGTGTCCACAGTTCTGAAGAGACACGTGACGGTGGAGGAGCTGCTCACGACTGGAGGTCCGTTCAAGAAGAAGACCTTCACTGTGAGTCCTTCAAACACACAGAACTAATGCTTCGAGGGAAACACCTTTGACTTATTCATCAGATGAACTTCCAAAGTTCATTTAAATCACTCGTTCTCATTTATAGATGAGTATCTTTTAGTACAAACACAGGGTTAAATCTGGCCCGTCGAGTCATTTTATGTGGCCCGCCCGATTGTTGTCCTAAAATCAAAGTGGATTAAAGTTTGTGTTGCTTCAGAAACTGAAGATAAGGAACAGAAACATATTTATATCAACAATCATCTGCAGATTTGAATCAGAATTTGGGTGAAAAACTTGAAGAAATCCTTCTTAAACGAGTCTCTGTGTCGCAGGTGGTCGGTGATGCTGTCGGCTGGGGCTTCGTGGTCCGGGGGACCAGCCCCTGCCACGTCCAGGCCGTGGACCCGGGTGGACCTGCAGCTGCCGCCGGCATGAAGGTAAGACCCCCTTTCCCCCCCCAGGCTGGTGGTCCCGAGCAGGGCTGTCAATCTTGTTGAGACTCCATTTCTTCTCCACGTCAGACGGTTCATATTATCGTTCATATCAGGTTATCAGTGATAACTCTTGACGATAAGGTCAAGAAGGAACAGACTGTTCAAGGACAAACGTGACAAGAGTTGACCTTCTGAGTTGACCCTCGACCTTTGTAGCCCGAGCCCCCCTGGTGTGCGTGAAGTAAGAGTTTGTGAGGCCAAGAGAGCGGCGGCGGCGGGAGCTGGCATGAAGGAATGCGAGCGGCAGCAAAGAATCCTGGGAATGCGGGGTCGCGGTCGCGTCAACCACGATCTGGAACGAGGGAAGACTAAATAAAAAAAAGAGGGCGAGCTGCTCCTTCGCTGCAGGAAACATAAAGTTGTTGGTGTTTGGATATTTTTTACGAGGTCGCTCTGGAACCTGTGAGGCGAGGAGGCGGAATGCGTCGGATCAGGGAGAGAAGGAAGTCGTTCTTCTGCTTTTGTGTGGTCGTCATGGCGATGGGTCGGCCATAGAGTCCTTACGCTCGTAAAAAATGCGTCGGTGTGAGATTATCATTGTGACCCACATGTGGAGGGTTGTTCCACTTTCTGGGTGAAAGTTGAACGAGGCGCTCGGTTACCGAGGACTAGTTTGCTCAGGATTAATTTTAGAACAGGTTTATTTCTGTCAGTATTATTCCTGGGGCGTAATTATGCACGTGACTGTTATTCTGACACACGAGCTCAGACTTGAAACATGAAATAACCAAAATAAAAGAAGAATAATTCAAATAATGGAGATCAATATAAAAAGTAAATGTTAAAATAAATTAAATAATCGTAGCAGAAAAGGGTTTCAATAATTAAAAAGAGACTATTTCTTTATTAAGTTGAAAAAATATCTGTATTTTCTTTGCTATATAACAGTTTTTATGAGGGAATAGAGGAAGTGAAACAAATTGAGTTTATGTGGCTTTTTGATTTGTTTATTATCCAACATTATAGTTTTATGACCATAGATAGGCTGTCATTGAGTTAATGTTTAATCACAGTTTGTTTGTAAATTAAAAGTAGAGAAAACGTTTAAATACAATTAGTTTTATATTAAAACTACCAATTGAAAAAAAAGCTTTTCAAATGTTGAATTAGTTCTTTTGCTTTTTTATCTATTTTTCATGATAAAATAAAATAATAAAGAGAAAAACACAAAATGTATTTAATTTTAGAACAAGAAACTAAATACATTTTTAACTTGAATTACTTTCATCCAAAGATTTTTCATTGTAATGTTGCCGAAGAATATGTCAAGTTTCAGGCAGATTATCAGAATGTAGATCAATATTTAGTTTCAGAACAAACGACGGTGATGTTCATGTATTATTTTATTTATTTAACATGAACACACATCTGTATTTTCTTTGTTACCTAACATTTCTATCAGGGAACAGAGAAGTGAAACAGATTAAATCGCTGAAGCTCTTTGCTCTGATTAATTTCCATTATGGTTTCATTTTTATGATCAGTCATTGTGTAATTGTTGCTTTTATTCTAAGAGCAGGAAACACTAAAACTCAAGTGGAATTAGTTTCATAAAAAATATTTTATTGTAATCAGGATAAGTCTTACATATCCGGCAGAATGTAGATTAATATGAATGTTTAAACAAAACACTGTTAATGTATTGTTTTCTAAGTAAGTAAGTAATTTGTATTTATAGAGCGCTTTTCCAGACCAGGGTCACTAAGCGCTTAAACAATCAAAACAATATTCAATAAAGTATATACTTTAAAGGTCAAGACAACACCGAGACGGGAATGGAGAAGTGAAACAGATGAAGTCTATGTTCTGCATTTGTGTCTTTAGTTTCAATAATAATAATAATAAATATTACATGATGAATTTTCAGTGTTTTGTGCATTTAAAAGGAGAAAAACACAGAATTGCTTTTACTTTTAAAACAAGAACGGGATCATGTACAACTACTTAATTCAAATTGTGGACAATGAATATCTCTAAATTTCAATCAGGATAAACATGTTGAGAAACATTTACTTTTAGAACAAATTAAGTTGCTCATAATATCCTCTTTTCATGCATCGCTGAGTGCCGTTTCCCTCCAGTAGGGGCGCTGTTATCGTCGCCCCTCTGCCGCCCAACAAAACGCCGTCAGACTGAGGTTTTCGATCGCATCACTGTTGCTTTCAAATGTTCCTGCAGCTCCTCGTAAAGCCATCAGCGACGTCCGGGCCATAATGGATCAGAGTGCTTACATAACTGCTGCATCTCTGACTCTCATGCTGCTTTATGGGACGTGTGTGTGTTTATATGTGTGTATTTGTGTGTGTTTTACTCTCCGCTCTAAGCCAAACATCTCTGAGAGCTTTTCTAATGAACTCCTTCCCTGCAGTGCAGTCGGTCCGAGCACCTGAGCAGTGTTTCCACACGTGCACTATCTCAGTGTCCAGTGTTGATTCTTCTCCCGCTCGAGAGTTTAACCCTCACGTTGTGCAAAGTCATTCAGCCCGAGCTGGACCCGGGCCAACATTAACAAGCGAGAGAAGCGAGGCGTCGGTGGAGGGAGAGCCAAGATTTACCGGGTCGTTGCTGAGATTCTTTAACTGAACGTTCAGTTCGGAAATGTGTCGTCGTGACTCGTCACCGCATGAGATCTCGTTTCTCGCCCAGAAACATCCACATTTATCCATGTAATGTGAACCAGGAAACTCAGGAGGTTCCTCTGGAGAATATTAACTAGAGTATGACTCACTTTAGATTTGTTTTTGTAGATCATCATCTGAGAGGATTGGATCTTACATAGAAAGTATTCTTAAACTAACATATCTTTTAATTTAATGTTCAGTTTCTTATCTAATTCCAATAGAGTACAATTTTGTATTTTAATTTTCGAATTATAAAATATTTTAGATTTATTTATATATCAATTTATTTGCATCTACTTTATTAAACATACATATTTTAATTAAAAAAGTAAAATAACTGTTCAATTAACTACTTCTGAGAATATTTAAGATTGAGAAAACATAATCTCTACTGATTTTTTTAACTAATGAAAAATACATTTTATAGTTTAAATATTTTGAAATGTAAACATGTTTATATTGTCCTACTTTTCTTTTTTTTAATCTAATATAATCTAGTAAATGATTAAAACATTTTTTTTTATTTCAAATATTTATATTATTATATAAGGATGTCATTGAATGTGATATATATTAGAAACAATTATACATTTAAAACATTTTAAACAAGTATTTTCTATTAATTGCATACTTCCTGTTAAATCATTCAATATATTTTTGTATTTTTCTGTATTTTTTTATTCCATAAAAACAACAATTTAAAGCAGTAAATGTCAATAATCAAATAATATCAAAAAGTGTTCTTTTATTCCGACAAATATGAAATTAATTGGTCATTTTTACCATTAAAAAAAACAATTTAAAGAAAATATTGAAGTGAAATAAAGTTTTTTAATGAAAGGTACTTTTGTGTTTCTATATTAAAATGAAAAATAAATTATCATTAATCTTCACAACATAAATATAAAATAAAAAATAATATTAAATATAAAAGCTCCTCTAAACGTATCATTATTATTAAAGTTAATCCTCCACACGTGGGTGTGAACCTGAAGAGTTTTATCATGAGTTCGAAGCCACTTGAGGTCTTCAGACACTCAGGCCTGGTTTTATCAGCAGCTGCTAAGTTGGAGTCGAGATAAGAGCGGCGAGGAGTCGGCGTGACCACCGGCTGAGTGACGCGTGTTCTCGCCGATGTCATCCTTCTCATCTCCATTACTGGTGTTTAAAAATAAACTCCTAAAATCTCGTGTTTCTCCGCGCAGGTGTGTCAGTTCGTGGTGTCCGTCAACGGACTGAACGTCCTCAACCAGGACTACCGGGCCCTCAGCAACCTGATCCTCACGGGGCCCCGGACCATCGTCATGGAGGTGATGGAGGATCACAGCAAGTGAAGAAGGTTTTTAACGACACCAGGATGGAGAAGACTTGAATCGTCCGCCGCCAGAGTGGAAATAATAGATTTTTTTTTTCCGATTGGGTTTTAAACCGTTTTGTACATTTTCCGTGGATTTTACGAAGCACACACTCTGGACTCTCCGTGGAGAACAAGATGATCGTCCAGGAACTGTGACACGGGAGGACACTTTGTTCTCTGGAGATGTTCTGGAGAAATATCCCGTTGCCACATTTACTGACCTCTGACCCAGTTAATCATCCGGTCCTGCACTGCCCCCTGCTGGGGAGAAATGCTCACAGACTTTTTTTTGTGGGGGGGATTTATTTTTGTTTACTACTTGAAACTACCTTCATTACCATCTTTGCCATGTAAAGATGACGTCAGACTTAAACCTGTATATTGACATTCACCGGGAATTTGTTCATTATAAATGGGTACGATGTTAATAATAACTGGAATTAATGAGGGTGATCTCTTGATTATTTCTGTGGAATATGCTTTTTATTAGTAATTAATTTCATTGTACTGTGTCACTAATTGCAAAGTTGTTTTGGAAAAAAAAAGAAAAATCGACAGGTCGGGAAATTAATTTTGATTACTTTTACTCCCTTGTTTTTGAAACTTTGTTTGACTTAGTGTTTGTGATTTCTTTAGAGTATTAAGAAAAATAAAAGCCTGTCTCATAAACGTGTTTTTTATTACTTAAATAAGAGCATAAATACTGTGTAATAAGGTAATTTATTATATTTTAATAAATATATGTTCATATATATATCATTGATATGTTCATATCAATATTATATTATTATTGAATTGGCGCTGTTTAATAAAATGACAACATACTAGCATTTAATATTTTTAAACGATTTTGGAAAAATCCTGATTAGAAGCTTAATCGTAGTATCTTTTTAAATATTTAAAAGTATTTACTCAGAATTTTGGCTCAATGTGTATGATGAGATTTTGATATTTTAACTGGTTTTACTTCATAATTGTTTTTATTCATTAAATAATTAGAATAATTATATTTGTAAAATGTTTTCTTAATATTTCCCTCCGCTAATACATCTCATTAAATAATTATTTTACGCGCACTTACGACATACGTAACTTCCGGTGGCTCATAATCAAGTTCAGGTGAGAAGTGAGGTAAGTGCGCATGCGCAATTAGTCAGCTAGATTACGCTATGCTAACAGAGTAGCGTTAGCCAAACCTGCAGTGTAACTACATTAAAGTGAATAACTTTATTAACGAGGCTTTTTTTTAATATACTTTAGTTACTGAGTCAAGTTTCACATGTTTCTTCTTTGAATGTAAGTTATTTTACGATGTTTAAATCAGTGTCAATACGCGTTTTATTTGAAACTTTTCTTTTAAATGAAACATTCCTTCTTGTTATTACAAACAATATTATTGTAACATTTTAACTGAAGTAGAACTACTACTACTATTAATACTACTACTTGAATTGTATATTAGTTATTTAAAAATATATATATAACGTCAACCGAAAATGTATGAAGAAGCTTCAAATTTAGTCCAGTGTGGTGCGTTCAGGGACATCCATGGAAAGTCAATGACTTGTTCTGATGTTGCAACATTATCCCAATTTACGCCTTAACATTACACTTCTTGATAAATTTGAAACCTAACCTGTTTGAAAACACACTGGTTACAAAGTGAAATAATTATTTTTTTTCCGGCTAAAATTGAAAGATAACATTTTTAGACTTTAAACTCGCTCCAAATTGTCTCTTTTTTCACAGATAACTGACCATAATTCTATTTCATCCAAGACAAAGCAGACACGGTGAGTTTAAATGATCTCTTACTCGCTCTATTACGTTTTATTATCTAAACATTTCCATTCACTTCACATTAACGTGATCCATACACGTACTGATGCACCGTACGATGATCGCCAGCAGATGGCGCTGCTAGACATGTATTGGTCAAATCGCGATTGTTCAATAAAGAAATTGATCTGATAAACAGTTTAGATTTACGAATTTAAATAATTCTATAAAGATTAAATCCTCACAATATGTTCCATTCATACATGTAACATCTGTATTGTTAATTAATATTTAAGTTAGGACTAGTTGATGTTTATACATAATTAATTGACAACTTCTTTTTAAAAGCATTGAAGTCAATATTTGTCACATCATTGATTGGTTTAATTTTAAATTTCACATGTTGAAACTTATATATTTTTCTAATTAAAAGGTTTTCTTTTTCTTTAAGCATTTAATATTTATTTCATTACATCCTATCTATATTGAAGTGTTGAAATTTGCTTTTTATAATGAGTGAACTTAAAAAAAAACGATTTTTCTTTTTCTAAATCATTGTTTTACGAAGAGTTTGATATTCTAATTCCAATAATTCTAGAAAACATTTTCCAAGTTACTTTTGTTTTTTAAATGAGTATACCTTTAACTTCCATAAAACAATGTTGCTATAATAGCACTTCTAGATAATAACAATATAGTATCAAGCTTTTTGATTGAAACCTTCAGCCAACTGTAGTCTAATCTTTATACCAACATTTTTATATTTCATTTAAAATTCTTAGAAATAAAAAATATTGAATTTAGAAAATGTATATAGGAAATATTGGAATAAGAATAATAAATGATGTCTAATAACAAAACAAATAAAAAATACAAGAAAAACCCTTATTTTGAAATTACAATTCTTTGAATAAAATGCTTGAAAAACAAATATTCAAGTGTTCATTGAGTTCAATTAGCTAAAATAATATTTTACTGTTTAAATACAACAACATTTCAATAAAGAAAATCTAAGTCAACATCGATTTTCTGATGTAACTGATAAACTTCCATAATTAGTGTTTAAATGACTAACTCATTGAAGCTCTGACATTTAATCCTGTACAATTGTGTTTAAATGATAAGAGAGTTGGAGGAGAAGGAAGTGAGTGTAGGTTTGTTAAAGAGATGTGTGGACCTTCAGGTGGATCATGGCTCTGATCAAAATCCTACTTTGTGAACGCTGTTGTTATGAACAGTGTTGTGAAAGCCATCATGCAATGTTGACATAGATTCTGATGCAAGGCTGGAGGACAATGATGTTGAGATGATGAGGAGACTGTTGATTCTAAACACTTTGAATGAAGTCAGATTCATGGAGGACAATGATGGAGAGATGATGAGGAGACAGTTGATTCTAAACACTGAATGAAGTCAGATTGATGGAGGACAATGATGTTGAGATGATGAGGAGACTGTTGATTCTAAACACTGAATGAAGTCAGATTCATGGAGGACAATGATGGAGAGATGATGAGGAGACTGTTGATTCTAAACACTTTGAATGAAGTCAGATTCATGGAGGACAATGATGGAGAGATGATGAGGAGACAGTTGATTCTAAACACTGAATGAAGTCAGATTCATGGAGGACAATGATGTTGAGATGATGAGGAGACTGTTGATTCTAAACACTGAATGAAGTCAGATTCATGGAGGACAATGATGTTGAGATGATGAGGAGACTGTTGATTCTAAACACTTTGAATGAAGTCAGATTCATGGAGGAAAATGATGGAGAGATGATGAGGAGACGGTTGATTCTAAACACTTTGAATGAAGTCAGATTCATGGAGGACAATGATGGAGAGATGATGAGGAGACGGTTGATTCTAAACACTTTGAATGAAGTCAGATTCATGGAGGACAATGATGGAGAGATGATGAGGAGACTGTTGATTCTAAACACTCTGAATGAAGTCAGATTCATGGAGGACAATGATGGAGAGATGATGAGGAGACGGTTGATTCTAAACACTTTGAATGAAGTCAGATTCATGGAGGACAATGATGGAGAGATGATGAGGAGACGGTTGATTCTAAACACTTTGAATGAAGTCAGATTCATGGAGGACAATGATGGAGAGATGATGAGGAGACGGTTGATTCTAAACACTTTGAATGAAGTCAGATTCATGGAGGACAATGATGAAGAGATGATGAGGACACTGTTGATTCTAAACACTTTGAATGAAGTCAGATTCATGGAGGACAATGATGGAGAGATGATGAGGAGACTGTTGATTCTAAACACTTTGAATGAAGTCAGATTCATGGAGGACAATGATGGAGAGATGATGAGGAGACTGTTGATTCTAAACACTTTGAATAAAGTCAGATTCATGGAGGACAATGATGGAGAGATGATGAGGAGACTGTTGATTCTAAACACTTTGAAGTCAGATTCATGGAGGACAATGATGGAGAGATGATGAGGAGACTGCTGATTCTAAACACTGAATGAAGTCAGATTCATGGAGGACAATGATGGAGAGATGATGAGGAGACTGCTGATTCTAAACACTGAATGAAGTCAGATTCATGGAGGACAATGATGGAGAGATGATGAGGAGACTGCTGATTCTAAACACTGAATGAAGTCAGATTCATGGAGGACAATGATGGAGAGATGATGATGAGACTGTTGATCTAAACACTTTGAATGAAGTCAGATTCATGGAGGACAATGATGGAGAGATGATGAGGAGACTGTTGATTCTAAACACTGAATGAAGTCAGATTCATGGAGGACAATGATGGAGAGATGATGAGGAGACTGTTGATTCTAAACACTTTGAATGAAGTCAGATTCATGGAGGACAATGATGGAGAGATGATGAGGAGACTGTTGATTCTAAACACTTTGAAGTCAGATTCATGGAGGACAATGATGGAGAGATGATGAGGAGACAGTTGATTCTAAACACTTTGAATGAAGTCAGATTCATGGAGGACAATGATGGAGAGATGATGAGGAGACTGTTGATTCTAAACACTTTGAATGAAGTCAGATTCATGGAGGACAATGATGGAGAGATGATGAGGAGACTGTTGATTCTAAACACTGAATGAAGTCAGATTCATGGAGGACAATGATGGAGAGATGATGAGGAGACTGTTGATTCTAAACACTTTGAATTAAGTCAGATTCATGGAGGAAGGTGATGGAGAGATGATGAGGAGACTGTTGATTCTAAACACTTTGAATGAAGTCAGATTCATGGAGGACAATGATGGAGAGATGATGAGGAGACTGTTGATTCTAAACACTTTGAATGAAGTCAGATTCATGGAGGACAATGATTGAGAGATGATGAGGAGACTGTTGATTCTAAACACTTTGAATGAAGTCAGATTCATGGAGGACAATGATGGAGAGATGATGAGGAGACTGTTGATTCTAAACACTTTGAATGAAGTCAGATTCATGGAGGACAATGATGGAGAGATGATGAGGAGACTGTTGATTCTAAACACTGAATGAAGTCAGATTCATGGAGGACAATGATGGAGAGATGATGAGGAGACTGTTGATTCTAAACACTGAATGAAGTCAGATTCATGGAGGACAATGATGGAGAGATGATGAGGAGACTGTTGATCTAAACACTTTGAATGAAGTCAGATTCATGGAGGAAGGTGATGGAGAGATGATGAGGAGACTGTTGATTCTAAACACTGAATGAAGTCAGATTCATGGAGGAAGATGATGGAGAGATGATGAGGAGACTGTTGATCTAAACACTTTGAATGAAGTCAGATTCATGGAGGAAGATGATGGAGAGATGATGAGGAGACTGTTGATCTAAACACTTTGAATGAAGTCAGATTCATGGAGGACAATGATGGAGAGATGATGAGGAGACTGTTGATTCTAAACACTGAATGAAGTCAGATTCATGGAGGACAATGATGGAGAGATGATGAGGAGACTGTTGATCTAAACACTTTGAATGAAGTCAGATTCATGGAGGAAGGTGATGGAGAGATGATGAGGAGACTGTTGATTCTAAACACTTTGAATGAAGTCAGATTCATGGAGGACAATGATGGAGAGATGATGAGGAGACTGTTGATTCTAAACACTGAATGAAGTCAGATTCATGGAGGAAGATGATGGAGAGATGATGAGGAGACTGTTGATCTAAACACTTTGAATGAAGTCAGATTCATGGAGGAAGATGATGGAGAGATGATGAGGAGACTGTTGATCTAAACACTTTGAATGAAGTCAGATTCATGGAGGACAATGATGGAGAGATGATGAGGAGACTGTTGATCTAAACACTTTGAATGAAGTCAGATTCATGGAGGAAGGTGATGGAGAGATGATGAGGAGACTGTTGATTCTAAACACTTTGAATGAAGTCAGATTCATGGAGGACAATGATGGAGAGATGATGAGGAGACTGTTGATCTAAACACTTTGAATGAAGTCAGATTCATGGAGGAAGGTGATGGAGAGATGATGAGGAGACTGTTGATCTAAACACTTTGAGTGAAGTCAGATTCATGGAGGACAATGATGGAGAGATGATGAGGAGACTGTTGATTCTAAACACTTTGAATGAAGTCAGATTCATGGAGGACAATGATGGAGAGATGATGAGGAGACTGTTGATCTAAACACTTTGAATGAAGTCAGATTCATGGAGGACAATGATGGAGAGATGATGAGGAGACTGTTGATTCTAAACACTGAATGAAGTCAGATTCATGGAGGACAATGATGGAGAGATGATGAGGAGACTGTTGATTCTAAACACTGAATGAAGTCAGATTCATGGAGGACAATGATGGAGAGACGATGAGGAGACTGTTGATTCTAAACACTGAATGAAATCAGATTCATGGAGGAAGATGATGGAGAGATGATGAGGAGACTGTTGATTCTAAACACTTTGAATGAAGTCAGATTCATGGAGGACAATGATGGAGAGATGATGAGGACACTGTTGATTCTAAACACTGAATGAAGTCAGATTCATGGAGGACACTGATGGAGAGATGATGAGGAGACTGTTGGTTCTAAACACTTTGAAGTCAGATTCATGGAGGACAATGATGGAGAGATGATGAGGAGACTGTTGATACTAAACACTTTGAATGAAGTCAGATTCATGGAGGACAATGATGGAGAGATGATGAGGAGACTGTTGGTTCTAAACACTTTGAATGAAGTCAGATTCATGGAGGACAATGATGGAGAGATGATGAGGAGACTGTTGGTTCTAAACACTTTGAATGAAGTCAGATTCATGGAGGACAATGATGGAGAGATGATGAGGAGACTGTTGATACTAAACACTTTGAATGAAGTCAGATTCATGGAGGACAATGATGGAGAGATGATGAGGAGACTGTTGATTCTAAACACTTTGAAGTCAGATTCATGGAGCACAATGATGGAGAGATGATGAGGAGACTGTTGATTCTAAACACTGAATGAAGTCAGATTCATGGAGGACAATGATGGAGAGATGATGAGGAGAATGTTGATTCTAAACACTTTGAATGAAGTCAGATTCATGGAGGACAATGATGGTGAGATGATGATGAGACTGTTGATTCTAAACACTCTGAATGAAGTCAGATTCATGGAGGACAATGATGGAGAGATGATGAGGAGACTGTTGATTCTAAACACTGAATGAAGTCAGATTCATGGAGGACAATGATGGAGAGATGATGAGGAGACTGTTGATTCTAAACACTGAATGAAGTCAGATTCATGGAGGACAATGATGGAGAGATGATGAGGAGACTGTTGATTCTAAACACTTTGAATGAAGTCAGATTCATGGAGGACAATGATGGAGAGATGATGAGGACACTGTTGATTCTAAACACTTTGAAGTCAGATTCATGGAGGACAATGATGGAGAGATGATGAGGAGACTGTTGATTCTAAACACTTTGAATGAAGTCAGATTCATGGAGGAAGGTGATGGAGAGATGATGAGGAGACTGTTGATTCTAAACACTTTGAATGAAGTCAGATTCATGGAGGACAATGATGGAGAGATGATGAGGAGACTGTTGATTCTAAACACTTTGAATGAAGTCAGATTCATGGAGGACAATGATGGAGAGATGATGAGGAGACGGTTGATTCTAAACACTTTGA
Source organism: Callionymus lyra (assembly GCF_982586985.1). Classification (NCBI taxonomy): domain Eukaryota; kingdom Metazoa; phylum Chordata; class Actinopteri; order Syngnathiformes; family Callionymidae; genus Callionymus; species Callionymus lyra. Next base: position 18,996,322 of record NC_141834.1, on the reverse strand, counting down.
ATGAAGTCAGATTCATGGAGGACAATGATGGAGAGATGATGAGGAGACTGTTGATTCTAAACACCGAATGAAGTCAGATTCATGGAGGACAATGATGGAGAGATGATGAGGAGACGGTTGATTCTAAACACTTTGAATGAAGTCAGATTCATGGAGGACAATGATGGAGAGATGATGAGGAGACTGTTGATTCTAAACACTGAATGAAGTCAGATTCATGGAGGACAATGATGGAGAGATGATGAGGAGACTGTTGGTTCTAAACTCTGAATGAATTCAGATTCATGGAGGACAATGATGGAGAGATGATGAGGAGACTGTTGATTCTAAACTCTGAATGAAGTCAGAATCATGGAGGACAATGATGGAGAGATGATGAGGAGACTGTTGATTCTAAACTCTGAATGAAGTCAGAATCATGGAGGACAATGATGGAGAGATGATGAGGAGACTGTTGATTCTAAACACTGAATGAAGTCAGAATCATGGAGGACACGTTCGTGCTTCCTTGTAAACCATGAGTTTATTCATGGACGCCAGGCAGCCTTCGTCATGACCTTGTCCTGCTCATTCCTCTGATGTTCAATTAACGATATTCTCCGTCTAATAAAAATTCACAGGCGGATGTTTGAAATTAACATTTAACCCTTGTGTTGTCTCTGGGTCACAAGGGATACCACACACATATTTGTTTCCATGTCATTGGGTCACCTTGACCCTGAGATAACACAAGGGATACAACAAACATATTTGTTTTCATGCCATTGGGTCACCTTGACCCTGAGATAACACAAGGGATACCACAAACAAATTTGTTTCCATGTCATTGGGTCACCTTGACCCTGAGATAACACAAGGGATACAACAAACATATTTGTTTTCATGCCATTGGGTCACCTTGACCCTGAGATAACACAAGGGATACCACAAACAAATTTGTTTTCCGACCTTTGGGTAACTTTGACCCAGAGACTACATAAGGGATACTGCAAACGCATTTGTTTTCGGGCCTTCGGGTCACCTTGACCCTGAGACAACACAAGGGATAAAATGTTGTTTTTTTTCTTTCTTTTTTTTTTAAACAAGGTAAAGTTCTTCTCTGATCTCATGTACTTTGGCTTCTGGCTCAGCTCTTTCTTCTCCACAACAGATGAGACACTTTCTTCTGAAGAGTTTCATCTCAACCGCAGATATTTCGTGGCTCTTCAATAAAGAGCGTTAAGTTGAGCAACAATCCTCTGCTTCGTTCTCACTCGTGTCGTCCATGTTTCCTCCGTCGGATCCTGCAGGAGTTAAACCCACTCGTCTCCGAGGAGCTGGAGAGGAAGTGGCATAAATTATCCCCCCGCCATGAAACGTGGAACGATCCCCTGTAGGTTTAATTAAAGATGAAAATATATTTATGGAGCAAAACCATAGTTTTGTGTTGCAGGTAAGTATTGTTTTGTCGTCTTAGTGCGGCTGAGATTCTTTGAATTCTCCACTGAGGCTCCACTGCTGGTGCCTGAGCTGCACCTACTGACTCTCTAGACCTGGTTTTAACAAAACCTTTGTGCTGTTTTTGATGTGATGATAAAAAATATATTTTCAATTAAAACAACTTTAAGCTTTAATTTTAAAAGAAAGTTGTTTCAATTAAAAATGATTGAAATCTGGAAAAGATACAATACGTTGTGTGATTTTTTTATTTATTTAAACTTTTAGTTAATTAAAAGTAAAACAGTTTAGAATTTCTTTTTTTTACTTTTATAAAAAATAAAAAAAACTTGTTTTAACTTTTTTTACTTAAATAAAAAAGTCCCAAACTTTTTTTTTGTTGAGTTTTTTGAGTTTTATTTTTTCAAATTAAAGTGAAAACAAGTTTTGGTATCTTTTATTTTTTTACTAAAGGGAAAATATTTTTGAAGTTTTTATTAAATTGAAGGGAAAACAAACTTTGAATTTATTCATTTATTTATTAAAGCGAAAAAATAGTTGATGATGTTTTTTTAATTGAAGTGAAAACAAGTTTTGATATTGTTTTCTTACTAGAGTAAAAATAGTTTAAGTTTTTTATTGAACTGAAAACAAGTTTTGAATTTATTTTATTTTTTTAATTAAAGTGAAACAAAGTTGTAAAGGTTTTTTTTAAATTGAAGTACAAACCACCTTTTATTTAATAGAAAACATATTTTGAATTTGTTTTTTTATTAAAGCCAGGGAAATATTTAAGTGTTTTTTTAATTCAAGTGAAAAAAAAATCGAATTAAAAATAGTTAGAAGTGTTTTTTACAATATATTCTGTGATTGAAGCAAATAGTTAGTCTTTGCTCTTCATGATCTACTGACTCCTTCAAGAAACATCTGTGTTTGATGATCTACTGACTCCTTCAAGAAACATCTGTGTTTGATGATCTACTGACTCCTTCAACAAACATCTGTGTTTGATGATCTACTGACTCCTTCAAGAAACATCTGTGTTTGATGATCTACTGACTCCTTCAAGAAACATCTGTGTTTGATGATCTACTGACTCCTTCAAGAAACATCTGTGTTTGATGATCTACTGACTCCTTCAAGAAACATCTGTGTTTGATGATCTACTGACTCCTTCAAGAAACATCTGTGTTTGATGATCTACTGACTCCTTCAACAAACATCTGTGTTTGATGATCTACTGACTCCTTCAAGAAACATCTGTGTTTGATGATCTACTGACTCCTTCAAGAAACATCTGTGTTTGATGATCTACTGACTCCTTCAAGAAACATCTGTGTTTGATGATCTACTGACTCCTTCAAGAAACATCTGTGTTTGATGATCTACTGACTCCTTCAAGAAACATCTGTGTTTGATGATCTACTGACTCCTTCAAGAAACATCTGTGTTTGATGATCTACTGACTCCTTCAAGAAACATCTGTGTTTGATGATCTACTGACTCCTTCAAGAAACATCTGTGTTTGATGATCTACTGACTCCTTCAAGAAACATCTGTGTTTGATGATCTACTGACTCCTTCAAGAAACATCTGTGTTTGATGATCTACTGACTCCTTCAAGAAACATCTGTGTTTGATGATCTACTGACTCCTTCAAGAAACATCTGTGTTTGATGATCTACTGACTCCTTCAAGAACCATCTGTGTTTGATGATCTACTGACTCCTTCAAGAAACATCTGTGTTTGATGATCTACTGACTCCTTCAAGAAACATCTGTGTTTGATGATCTACTGACTCCTTCAAGAAACATCTGTGTTTGATGATCTACTGACTCCTTCAAGAAACATCTGTGTTTGATGATCTACTGACTCCTTCAAGAAACATCTGTGTTTGATGATCTACTGACTCCTTCAAGAAACATCTGAAGACGTTTTTATTTGTTCAGGCTTTTCCTTGATTTTCTGGAACTCCTGTTGTGTTCTCAGTTTTATCTTGACCTTTAAAGTATATACTTTATTGAATATTGTTTTGATTGTTTAAGCGCTTTGTGACCCTGGTCTGGAAAAGCGCTATACAAATAAAAATTACTTACTTACTTACTTAGTGGTTGAAGATTTCAAATAACAAAGAATCTTCATAACAATAAAGGTTTCAAACTATAAAGAAACATGGAGTCATCGTCTGATACAGTCTTTGTAACATAATCTTCTCCAGAGTGAGATCAAGTCCTCAAACCTGCGTTTAGATCCATCTGGTCCGTGGAGACTTGGATCTGGTGCTGATTGGCGTTTGAATGCCTGGAGCCGTGATTACAGACTCGCTGTCTTTTTGTGCCTCAGGTCTCAGGACGTGTCTCAGCAGGAGCTCAGGATGGACAGTAATGACAACGCCAGGGGCCGACAACACCCCCCCCCCGACCCCCCACACCTAGAGATCCTTCATCTGGTGAGGAAACACCTAAACTTATCATGTCCATGACACCAGTCGACCAAGCTTTGATTTGTGGAGCAGTTGCCGCTGAATTGTGTGTTTTACTTTATATTTATGACCCTTTTCTTGTCTGAAGGTTGATTAAAAAAATTGCTCAAATCCCCCCAAAAAGAAGTTAGTTAAAAAGTTGCTTCAATAGAAATAATATTCCAAAAATAGATTAAATGGACAAAGATTTCAAAGCAGACGAGGGTTTCAAGATGTGACGTTCAGGATCTTTTGAAGAAGCACAAAGAAACGTAGACGCAGTGGTCGGCCGAGGAAACTTAGTGCAGCAGATGAAAGACATATATTTCCAATAAAAAAATAACTTTTCTGTTCAACTTTTCTCGTCGCAATCAAGAAAACGACTTAAAGACTTTAATTGAAACTCCTTTTTTGTGGTTTAATACTCTTACAAGTAAGAGATTACATCAATTAAAATGTCAATAAATAAAGAGAAAATAAGTGTTTGAATTGAAATTATGTTTTATATTTTAGAAGTAAAAAAAAAAAAAAGAAATTGTTTTTATATACATTTTAAATTATTGGATTATTTATTAGAATATTAACTTGTATGTGTAATAAAACCATTTAGATAATATTTAACTTTTTAAATTAGATATATAAAAAAAAAAATCAACCCGATGTGTAAAATATATAATTCAGTTATTAAGTAAAATTCACCCGTTCAACAATTCAAATGTTAAATCAACCATGAACTATTAGATGGCACTGATATGCTTCCATTTTTTATTTTTATTTCACCTTCATTTATTTTAAATCCCTTGCCGTCTGTATGAAACTAACAATAACTATTGAGGCCTTGAGTTGATCTGTAATGATGTAACGAGTGATACAAGGAGTCAAATCTGTAGTAAATTCTGTAGTAAATTCTGTCGTCAGTTCTGTCGTCGGTTCTGTCGTCGGTTCTGTCGTCAATTCTTTCGTCAGTTCTTTCGTCAGTACTGTCGTCAGTACTGTCGTCAATTCTTTCGTCAGTTCTGTCGTCAGTACTGTCGTCAGTACTCTCGTCAGTACTCTCGTCAGTACTGTCGTCAGTACTGTCGTCAGTACTGTCGTCAGTACTGTCGTCAGTACTGTCATCAGTACTGTCGTCAATTCTTTAGTCAGTACTGTCGTCAGTACTGTCGTCAGTACTGTCATCAGTACTGTCGTCAATTCTTTAGTCAGTACTGTCGTCAATTCTTTAGTCAGTACTGTCGTCAGTACTGTCGTCAGTTCTGTCGTCAGTTCTGTCGTCAGTTCTTTCGTCAGTACTGTCGTCAGTACTGTCGTCAGTACTGTCGTCAATTCTTTCGTCAGTACTGTCGTCAGTACTGTCGTCAATTCTTTCGTCAATTCTTTCGTCAGTACTGTCGTCAGTACTGTCGTCAATTCTTTCGTCAATTCTTTCGTAAGTTCTGTCGTCAGTACTGTCGTCAATTCTTTCGTCAGTACTGTCGTCAGTACTGTCGTCAGTACTGTCGTCAATTCTTTCGTCAGTTCTGTCGTCAGTTCTTTCGTCAATTCTTTCGTCAGTTCTGTCGTCAGTACTGTCGTCAGTACTGTCGTCAGTACTGTCGTCAGTTCTTTCGTCAGTACTGTCGTCAGTTCTGTCGTCAGTTCTGTCGTCAGTACCGTCGTCAGTTCCGTCGTCAGTTCCGTCGTCAGTTCCGTTGTCAGTTCCGTCGTCAGTTCCGTCGCCAGTTCCGCCGTCAATCGCGTCGTCAATTTCGTCGTCAAATCTTCAAAAGAGTTTGACGGACGGATTCTTCACAGCTTCATGTAAATAACTGGTATCACTTAATGAAAAGGTTGTCGGGACATAAAGTCGGCGACTCTCTGGGAACACCGGGCCTGATACCAGATGACAAACTACACCTAATGACCACGACCAGCCGGGCTAATAACTGGGCTGCGGTCACTTAAGTCGACCGCTGCCCTCACATTAACCTCTTGCTTGTTATTAAAAGAGGAATGGTGTGTGTGTGTGTGTGTGTGTGTGTGTGTCCACCTGGAGGTGTGTGTCAGTTTGTGTCAACTCTATTTGAACTGGTCCAGATCTCTTAAGACAAACAAGCTAAGACTGACACTCTGACCTGGTCTTTGTGTGGACAGGTTCAGCCCTCGGGTCACATCGTGTTCATATATATTTGCTTTATCTTTTAGCAACTTTTCGAACATATTATTGATGGAGGTGTCATCAGATTATTAATGGTTGAATTTAATATATTTAAATTAGTTTTTTAAGCTTTGAATTGTTATTATTTAACATGTGAATTAAGTTATTTATATATTGAAAGGTTGGATCTGTTTTTATTGAAATGGTTTTAATATTCTATTTCCAATAATTAGAGGGGTTTACACATATAATTCCTAATTCACATTCAATTGAGAATATTTATTTATGTATATTTTTATATTTTGTACATATTGCTGATACCTATTCAAATTTATGTTACAAATTCTGTAGTCGTCCACAAACACGAAAAATTCCATGTATGTACATCAATATGTACATCGGATTAAAGCTGCTGTTGCTCTTGAATACTCTTATAAATTGAATTAATTTTTAATTTATTAATTTATCTTTTATCTTCTAATTTTATTTTTTATAAATGAATAAAATATTTCAAATATCTTTTAAATGAATGTTTTTTTTGCACTTTTAGTTTTCAATTTTAATTCTAATAATTTAAAAATACATTTTCTAATTTCAATATTTTTTTATTCATAGCCTTTAACATTATACTGAATAAATATATATTTTTTAGAACATTTATTTTTGTAATTGTAAATATTTATATAGAAAATATACAACACTTTTTATTCAATGATTAATGATCCATAAAAACTCAATAAAATCAAATATAATATTTCAACATACACTTTATAAAATTCAATTGTTTCCCCAAAATGATTAAATTCTATAATTTCCATTAGAAAAAAAAGACGTAAAAGTCAAATGTTAAATTTCAACCATTTAATATTCTGAAGACACTGATATACTTCCATGGATCAATTCACACTGTCGAAGCTCCAACACGTCTCAGATGATGATAAATGATTTGGCTCAGCAAACAGGAAGTGAGAGAGCTTACATTCGTCAGACCCACAATGAAGGGTTTGCTCTGATTGATTCAAAGAGGAAGAGGTTTGTGGACATCTTTATTACAACCCAGCGCTGCAGCTGTAAACAAAAGCAGATTCATGGCAGCGTTTTAGAGATGAAGCCATTTTCCTGGAGGGATTTAAAGACACCATCATGGATTTATAGCAGCTAATCTAACCTCGCACACCTTCTCTCCGCGGAACACACCGAAACATCACTTTTAGTTGTTTTTTTTCCCTTCCACAAGTTTTCCTCTGCATCTGTTTTGCAACTGTCATCCAAGCAGCACCAGTCGGTCGTTTGAAGCTCGGAGACAGTCGGGCCATATGGTGCCGCGAGTAAACCTGCTGATCAACCCGACCATGTGACTGATGCATTTATTCAGCGACAGCCTCTTGAGACCCAGAGTAGCGAGGAATGAAAGAGCAGAGTGGGAATAGTGTGAGCGTGTTGCATAGAAGGAGTAAGTTGCAGGATTGTTTCTTATGCTGATGAATAGCTTTGGGTTTCTGTCGGATCAGGAGAATCAAATATGGTATTTGGCAGAACAACTTCCTCACAACAAAGTTGCTTGTTTGTTTGTTCTCCCACAGCTTTAGTGGGTTCAAGACAGTATTGATGAACTAAAACATTGCAAGGTTTTTTTTCACGATACCACATCCATATCAGCAGTTTTTTAATTTTTACAATCAACATGCAAATATTGACTACGTTTGTTCATTTTTGTGTTGCGATGAAACCTCCGGCCTCTAGATGGCAGCAGTCGTAACGTTCACCGCAACTAAAGGAACAATAATATCTGGTGAAATCCCAGAGATGACTGAGGACGAGAGGATACGGTGGACTCCAGCAGCTTTTAAAGCTGATGTTTGGACATATTTGGTTTTTAAATCAAAAGAAAGCTGTTACGACTGAGGACGAGAGGATACAGTGACTCCAGCAGCTTTTAAAGCTGATGTTTGGACATATTTGTTTTTTAAATCAGAAGAAAGCTGTTACGACTGAGGACGAGAGGATACAGTGACTCCAGAAGCTTTTGAAGCTGATGTTTGGACATATTTGGTTTTTAAAACAAATGAAAGCAAATACGACTGAGGACGAGAGGATACAGTGGACTGCAACAGATTTTAAAGCTGATGTTTGGACATATTTGGTTTTTAAATCAAATGAAAGCAGTAACGACTGAGGACAAGAGGATACAGTGACTCCAGAAGCTTCTAAAGCTGATGTCTGGACATATGTTGGTTTGAAAACTAATGAAAACATTGGTTGATTGTATACACTAACTAAACAGTGTCAAGGACCATTTCGGTCTTACTGCTGACGTCACATCCTGAAAACGCAAACTCCTAAATTTTTCTTATTAGTGAACAAAAATTAAACAGACGGATTTAATGTAACATTTATTTTAACAAAAAGACTATCTTTGTCAATCGGCTAATTTTCCGTGCTGTCACTTCCTGGTGTGACGAAGCACATGACTTTCACGTCAGTCAATAATGATGTCTGTACATGTCAGTTTCTTTAGACACGACCAAAACGTAGTCGAAGAAATTTCTAGATCAACTTCTGCTGTTCATGGTTTTTGTGGCGAAGGAGAAAAAGAGTGGATGTCAAAGATCTCAGTGGAGGGAAGAGAGTCCACTTGATGACAGTGTTTACTCCATCTGGACAGTTGTTTGGCCGAGGTGTGTGTGTTGGCTAATGGACACACCTGGAGTGCTTCAAATGGTTGTTTCTACTCATTGAGCCAGTAGTGCTATTCCCGGGAACCCCCTTCGTTCTAATGCCTGTGCTGTCCCCCACACTCCCCCACACTCCCACACACTCCCCCACACTCTCACAGACCCCCACAGAGTGAGTTTAACACCAAGTAGTTTGGCTGATATTGGGAATGATAAGAACGAGGGGTGTATTAGCAAGAATCTGGCGGCAGGATGCATATGATGATTCAGGGACAACGAAACCATATATAGTGATAGTGTAGTAACAAGTATAAATGTGTAGTATTGTCGTTACTAGACTATCACAACACCAGAGTCAAGTACTCAAGTATATATTTGTAGTATTGTCGAGTACTTGACTCTGGTGTTGTAGTATTTACAGACCACATGACTCTTGACGAAGTCGTAACTGCTTTCCTTTTTTTTTCAATCCAAAAATATGTTCAAAAGCTGCTGGTGTCCACTGTATCCTCTCGTCCTCAGTCATCGCCCGGATTTTATTGTTCCTTTTTAGCTGCAAAGTCCCTAATGACTTCTGGTGGCCGGAGGTTTTATTGCAGCACAAAAATGTAATATTTTCATGTTAATTGTTCAATTAAATTGTTTTATTTGATCACAAATAACTGTTAAAAATAAAATAGGATTAGAAGGGGGAAAAATGTATGTATAAAAATCTATATTTATATTTATTAAATATGACTTGTACACAAAACAATTAAAATAAATAAATAATTATTGAATGAAAAGTGATATTGAAGGGAATGGATTTTTGCTAATCAGAACTTTAAATTGGAATAAATACATACATTTTTTCCCCCCCAACTTTTAATTTATGTTTCCTAAAGTAAGTCCAAGATTACGTTGTTTTTCTTTTCGGCCCCCTGATTATTTTGGCCCCTGGTCCTCGCCGACATATTGCACGCTCCTGCTCCACGTACACATGACTTCTTTCATCTTTACTTCAAATAAACATCAACGTCAGCAACAAAAGACTGAAGTTCACAGAGAAAAAACTACATTTCTATTGTTTTCCAAATTAAAAGCGTCTTTTCTTCTCAAACGCGGCGTCAGACTCGCACGGAAACGCGCACGTTTCTGTCCACCTGCTCGACGCGCACCATCCGAGATGGAAAGTGTTTAAAAAAGAAAAGATCGATCTCTGGTTTGAACGTGTTTCGATCAAGACTGTGATCGAGGTCTGGACCGGCGGGGTTTTGAGGGGGTCTCGCGCACGAGCCGCACTTCATCCTCCCCTCTCTCTCTCTCTCTCCCTCTCTCTTTCTCCCTCTCTCCCTCTCCCTCTCTCTCTCTCTCTCTCTTCTGCGAGGGTCTGGACAGAGGAGTAGCTGGAGGGAGGGATAAGAGAATAAGGAGGAGAGAAACAGCCTCTCCGGACCGACCGAGCTGCACCCGGAGTAGAGAAGGAGAGAACGGAGGAGAGCAGCAGCTTTTACTGGGAGGATTGTGGATAAAAAAAAATATAGAACGGTGGAATTTATTTATTTTTAAAAGGTAGGTCCGCGCCTCCCTCGTGCACGTATGTTTATCTAGAAATAAAATACATTTTTTATTGATAAAGACGCGAGGAAAAGTCCAACGCGCAGGTGAAAATAAACGCAACGTCACGTAATTACGGTAACCGCTTGACTTGACCCAGGTCGAAATTTATTATTAAAAATAAATAAATAAAATGTGTAGTATGGATGAGGTTACCGATCTTGGGGATAGAGCAGTCCTCGTGAATAGTTTTGAAATGTCTTGTGTCACTTAATTGATGTAGTATTGTCTTAATGATCTGTTTAAAAGTGACACGAATTATGTCTTTAAATGAAGGAAGAAAGTTAACTATAATTAAAAGCCATCGACTTACTTTGGTTTGATTCTGTCCCTTATTGTATTCTGATTAAAAAAGAAGAAATAAACTTTATTTTCCAACTGGGACAGGAAACATCTCAGTTTTTCTACCAAAAAGTCTTTAGATTTAAAATATTGAAGTGGACTGAGTGAGTTCTCGTGTGAGGATAGGGTTGAGATAAAATCACAGTCTTCACACGTTACCATGTGTACTTTTGGCTCATTCTGTGACACCAGTAAATATTCAATGGCATCAGTGAATTGTGAATATAATAAGATTTTAGTCAACCATGGAATTATCGCATAAAACACAATATTTTCCACAAGAATGTCCTTTAATTTTAAATTTTAAATGTTATGCTCAATACTATTCTATGCATTTCAAGATAAAGTTGAAAAAAAGTAAAGATTTATGGCAGTACTGGAGTTTTACACACCACCCCCTAACACTTACACTCTAGCTATTGGAAAGACACTGTTTCTTTAACTGACATCACAGCCTGTGGATTACCTCCAGAGCCAAAGCAAGAGCCAAGGTCTCAAACTAATGAGTATATTTCCTTTACTTGTCTGCTTAGCTAGCCAATAGCGTTGCTAGCAACTATCATTCTGAAATGGAGTTTACCATTCTGTTATAGTTTATTTATTTTAATCTTTATACTTGTTTTGAAAATGTCCATTAAATTACAAACCTAACGTTTCTGATGTGAAGTTGAATACTTGGTTATTTTAAGGAAAACATGTTGGGGTAACAAATGAATTTATTATTTATGAAAATATAAAATGAAGTATTGATGGAAGTTCATCCCTGAGGTGGGGGAGTTTGTGTTGTATATAAAGTCATAAATTAGGGCTCGTCGTAGACGATTGTGAAAAGTTCTGTCTCGAATGAGACGTTTCTTACATAATGGCGTTGAGTTATATAAATACTCGTAAATCAAAACTGACTCCTGGAGTATTTTTGAGGCTGCCATCTACATTTCTCTGGAACTTTATCCTTGTCTGGGAATCAAAATAGCTGCTGGATGATGCAGCACCACAGGCTTCCCTTGACATCAGACAATAATTCAGTCTTGAAACAACTTTGTGACAAGTGCTGTTTTATTCATACCTCTGGCTGCCAGAGCGTCTCCCTCGGAGTAAAGTCGGCAGGACTGTCAGTCCAACCTGTGTTTGTAATAATGAGCGGCACAATGGAGGAGTGGATGAACTGAGAAAATAAATGAGGGTTCAACATATGAGATCGGCTGTTTTCTCTTTTTATTTGGATGCAGATTTCTTGAGATTGTTTTTCTCCACGTCGTCCTTCCAGTTGTTCAAAACAACCTTGTTAGTTTCATGATGTTTATCCCTGACCCAGAGTTCATGTTTTTTTCATGAATGAAACCAAAAGAATTTCTGCCACCTCTGGTGGAGCGTCTCGCATCATGCTTGGAAGTAGAGTTGTGTGTTGTCAAGAATATGTTGATACGGCAATATATTGTGATACTCTAGGAACAAGGATTTACTTGTAGTATTGTCAAGTACTTGACTATGGTGTTGCAGAATTTATAGACCACATGACTCTTGACGAAGTCGTAACTGCTTTCATTTGTTTTAAAACCAAAATATGTCCAAACTACAGCTTCAAAAGCTGCTGGAGGCGACTGTATCCTCTCGTCCTCAGTCATCAGCAGTATCACACAGGATTTTTATTGTTCCTTAAGCTCTGGTGAATGTAACAACTGTTGCCATCTAGAGGCCGGAGTTGTAATTGCAACACAAATAGGAACAAACATTGTCATTGTATTTACAAATGATCTTATTTTATACACTCTTGATCGAAATATAAACATAAAAGAACTATGATAAAATAAAAATTAAAATGAGCCAAAAAAATGTATCATTAAACGGTATCGTAACATTTTGCGATATTCAAGTTTTTCGATTTTTCTCACACCTCACTAAGAAGGTGAAGATTTTAAACTCCGTGAACGTCTCCAGTCAAACTTCAGACGACGATAAGCTTTCACTGACTCACCAATAAAAAAAAGAAGCTTATCTTATCTTTCACATCAATTCCAGCCTTTGCTTTGTTAAAATGCATTAAACATGGTCATAATTCCATCCACGGCTGGAGATTGACTTGATCCAGTTTGGTTGAAGCTTCTTGGATCAAGGAAATGAACACCATAGAGACCGAACTTCCTTTTTCCAACATCTAATATCTATCCTCAATACTGTAGATATCAGACCGTTAATATTGGATCCTTATGACTGCGTTAATGCCAAACTATTGACGTCAAAATAGAACAAAGTTAGAGTAACTGTATCGTGTTCTTTTTACAATAATGTAACATTTATCAATATTTAATTTATAATTATTCAATCATTATTTAATTCATTTTAATAGTCTTTTTTACATTTTAAATTCAATGTAATGTAATGTTTATCTGGAGACGGTGTTAGTATGCGCTGACACTATTAAAACTGTTAGCTGTTATTTGATCGTATTTTATTTCATATTATTTTATTATAGTGAAGCATAAATACATTATTTTTGTTAATGTAGGCCAACAAACAGCCGTTCACAGCAGGAGACCGTCAATATGAGTCTGGTTATGCTTGAGGTTTCTGCCTGTTAAAAGGAAGGTTTCACTCACTACTATGACCTGATTATGGGTTTCTCTTTTCTCTTTCATGGTTTTATTTAAACTCTAGTGTTTTTGAGATAATACTTTTACTTGTTGATAACCTTTTTTTACATAATTCAATTTTTTTCTGTATTTTACTTTATACTTAACTCCAGCCGTTTTAATTGTTCCCATAATAATCTTATACATTAAATTTAAAGTGTCATATCATAACAATTATCTAAAGACACTTTACTGTTTAAATAGCATTTTATAAAATAAATAAAAACGGTGGCCTCAAAGGACTTATTTTTAACAACCTTTTTTAAAACCTTGAGCAGAACCATCTTTCACATGGATAATTAAAAAAAAAATGAGATAAAAGCTTAAATTAAAATCAAATAACCACCAGTAGTTTATTTTTACAAGGCCACTGCATACTTACACTCGTTGATAACCTTATTTACGACATTAATTTTACTTTATAATTAACTTGACTATATTGTATAAGTGTTCTCATCATATAATTTAATAAAAATTACATTCGATTTCTATTAAAAGTGTCTATCATAATAATATTCTCTAAGAAAAACGGGTCATAGCGGATCACAACAAGTGTCTGTGGCGACAAAACATTCTTTAACAGGCAGAAACCTTGAGCAGGACCAGACTTTGAACGGCTGTTTGTTGGCCTTGATTAAAGAAAAAGTGTTTATTTTTCAGTGTTCCCATTATATTAGAAAATAAAACTATTCTCAAGCATCTTCGAAAAGGTTATCATCCACTTGTAGTCTTTTCCAAGATATTGATGACGAACGACAAAGTTTTTGTCAATGAGAAATACTTAGCGTCCAAACAGGACTCGGGCCAACAGAGATCTTCTGGTCTCCTCTTCAACAAAGTGCTCCTCTGTCTCTCCCTCTGTGTAGGCGAGTTACGCGACGGCTGCTCTGTGGTCGGTCTAGACAGACGGACTACTGCCGTCTAATTGTTTCAAAGTGGACCACGGCCAGAAGTAACGGATCCCAGATCAGTGCCTCGTGGCTATACGACAGGCCAAGGTGGGCCGTCGTGACCCGCGAGGCCAGGGAGCAGCTGTGTGGCATTCTCAGTGTCTGAAAATCCTCCTTTTATTCCCCTTTTTCTCACGGTCTGTGATTCCTCTCTGTGCAGGTCTGGAGCGCCTGGTGTGAGGATGTTGTCCTGGGGGCATTTACTGGTGCTGCTGGTCATCGTCGCCGACCTCCCCTGCAAGGCTCAGAATCAAGGTAAGAAAACTCACTTGACTTCTCCTCTCTTCGGCGTTTGATGTGCCGCGACTCCTGGTTTACACCTCTGATCGTACCACCTGCACGCCGGCGTGTCATTTCGCCCGACAGCAAGTGTCGTCGCTTCTCTGGGGTTTGTTTAAAAAACGTGTTGTAATGGAGCACATCAAGCCGCTGTGATTACGTGCTCCACAGTGTGCTGCACAATAGATAACGCTCCGATGAGCTTCGTAATCAACCTCGTTTCAACTCGTCTCGTGGCGCTGGCTGTCGTCAAATAGTGTCGAATAATGATTCTGTTGACTTCAAACTTTCAATGTTGACTTTTTATATATAGATTGAAAAGTTCTGGGAGTATATCAGTGCCATCATACTAAATGATTGAATTGACTTCAAATGTTGAACTTTGTATTTTATTTTATTTTATGTAATTTAAGTAAATAATTTATATTTTGTAAGATAATAATATTCAATCTTAAAATGTTGTCTTATTTAAATTTATTTTGCACGATATATAGAAATATCGATATCATGATATTGGCACGTGTGATATGCATATCAAAAAAATGTTCAACCATTTATAATTTTTTATTGTATAAATCAAACATTTCTTAAATGCACACTTTGTCCAATCAGTGTCACGTCTGTAAAGTTGTCAATTTGTACTTCTATGTCTCGTCGTTTACGTCTCCGTCTGTCTGTGAACTGTGCGGCGCAGCTTGCTAGTCTTGGTTGCTATGGCGACGTGTCGCAGTATATACACGGAAGTAAGACTAACTTATGATCTACTCAAACACTAGTGATCCAGTCACTCGTCTCTTTCAACCTCCTTTGTTAAAGCAACATATTGTAAGAACTTTTCATCTCGTCTCAGTTGTTTTCTTAATAAGATCGTGAACTTCCAAACAAGTGTAAACCTTCTTAGCCGTATGCTAATGAGCTAAGTTGTTAGCATCAGGTCATTTATAAAGTGTTTTGTGTGTTTGTACAAGGAGGTGGATTTATTATTGATTTGGTGATATCGCGACGCGCCGGCGGCTCCTCTCTGATGTCGCTCAGTTTCACTGATGCAAGTCCCCGAGACTGAGCGTTATAAGTCATATTTTTCTCCGATCATGTCGGCACCAAAGCGCGAGAATAAAGAAAAAGAGAAATATCGAAGAGTACCGAGCTAGTTAAACAGACAATTGGATTTGAAAGGCCAAAAATTAAAAAATGTTGAATTCATAAAATATAGAGTTTGATATTATTTTCCAGTTAATACAAATATGGGTAAAGAAATGTATTTTATTTTAAAGTTTTCTATTAAGAAAAAATGGACTCAACATTTCAGTTTAAAAAAGATTAAAATAAATGATTAATTGAAAACTAATTCGACCTGAAATGCTTCAACATTTGGAAATCAATACTTCATACATACTTCCATAAGCATAAGTCAGTCCCTGCATGTCAAGATCAAAAATATTCATGTTGTGCCGGAAAGATAATCTAAAAACCAGTCAGTCATTTTGCTGCCTTCTAAAACATGAGCTCTAACTCAACGTGGCAGATGGCTTCCATGCCTCCGGATGCCAGAACTATTGGCAAAAGAAGAGAGCAAGAGTGAATCCAGAGAGATGAAGCAATAGGATGTTCTATTTTATGCATCTTGACTTACAAGCTTATCTATTGGGATCTCAACCCATTGTTTCCAGCTCAAACCCTCCATGGATGCCTATTATTGGAAGGAACCTTGTTGTCATCCAGCCTGCTTTGTTGTTTTGTTATGATTATAATCATTTTATTTACTTCATATTTCAAGTGTCAAACTCTGGTCGGCCAAGTTATTTTGTGTTGCCCGCCAAAATGGTTTGCTCCAAATCAAAGTAGATTAATGTTGATATGTTGCCCTTTTAAATGTTCGTGTTTATCGTCAAGATAAGAAACAGAGATTATTGAAGTCAATAATCGTAAAGAGAATTCCACAAAGAGTTAAACTGATGTTGTAGGAAATTAGTTGGATTCCAGAATGAAAATACAATCAGACTTCCTGTTTAAAATAAATACTATTCAACGTTGACTGTGAAAAGATTTTGGCCCCTTGTGTGTTTGAGTTGCAACACTCCTGGTCTGGATTGTTGACTCTGGTGTTGCAGAATTTACAGACCATGGGACTCTTGACGAAGTTGTAACTGCTTTCATTTGTTTTGAAACCAAAATATGTCCAAAAATCAGCTTTAAAAGCTTTTGGAGTCCACTGTATCCTCTCGTCCTCAGTCATCTTGGGGATCTTTGTAGTACTGACCAAGTACTTGACTCTGGTGTTGTAGTATTTACGGACCACATGACTCTTGACAAAGTCGTAACTGTTTTCATTTGTTTTCAAACTAAAATATATCCAAACATCAGCTTTAAAAGCTTCTGGAGTCACTGTATCCTCTCGTCCTCAGTCATCTTGGGGATCTTTGTAGTACTGACTAAGTAGTTGACTCTGGTGTTGCAGTATTTACAGACCACATGACATGTCTTAACTGCTTTCATTTGTTTCTAAAAACAAAATGTCCAGAAGATGCTGGAGTCACTGTATCCTCTCGTTCTCAGACACAGAGATGTCGTGGGACTTAATTGTTGGATGCGGAGGAAGTAATGACTTCCGCCATCTAGCGGCTGAAAGTTTAATTGCAAAAAAATAAAATGAACAAACGCCTTGAATATTTGTTAGTTGTAAATAAAAAATAAAAAATATTATTTTATTTAATAATATATCTCAACTTGGTTATGAACCAAACAATTATGCTAAAAATAGAATGTGATTTAATAACCAAAAAAAGTGTAGTAGGAAACAAATCCATACAGTGCTCTTGTGATATATCAGTGTATTGATTTTTTTTTTTTTCCGCCCACCCCTAATTATAAGACCACAAAAGTTTGTCCAACTAAAACTTTCTGTTCTCCTTCTCTGCTAATCCATCATTTCCTTTGTTTGGTTGGTCGTCCATTTAATCCAGGAGCGACTCCAGGCGAGCATAAATTAAAGCGTTAATTAGGCCACGATCCCGGTGAGAACCCGTAGAACGGCGTTGAATCCTGGACGCAGCAGGAGCGTGTCCGGCACAATCCCTTCATTACCGAGTGTGAGAGAAGCGTTTAATTTCGCCCTCGCTGTCCATGTGTGAGCGGCAACATCTGCTTAAAGGGGATTTGAGCGTGAGGATTAGTGGGTCCTCCTGCCCCTGCAGGATGTTTGTATATACAACACAAACGTCTGGATATCTTCAGGAACACCCACAACTGTGGAGTGAGGCCGGAACACTGACTCACTCCAGGAGAGGTTTTCAACTACACTCTAGTTAATTAGAGAGATTGATGCGTGGATTAATGGAACCTGACATCAAAGATCATGGTGCGGTTCATTCTGAAGAACATAGTGGCACTGTAGGTCTGATCTCCGCCCACCTGATCCATCTTTTGGTTTCTCTTTGACAACGTTACAATAATTGTTGCTCTTGCCTCCAAATGGTTCAAAATTGTCTTTTGAGCCTCAATAGCAGGAAGAGGTGAAAGAAAATACCAGTACAATTTTCTTCTATAAATATTCAACCGGTATTGATGATAAATGTTTTTTGAGTCTTTTAGTATCTTTGTTCATTTTTGTGTTGCAATTAAATCTCCGACCTCTAGATGGCAGCAGTTGTTAGGCTCACCGCAGCTAAATGAACAATAATATCTGGCAAAGTTCCAGCTATGACTGAGGACGAGAGGATACCGTGGACTACTGCATCCTTTAAGGCTGATGTTTGAAGAGTCATGTGGTCTGTAAATTCTGCAACACCAAACAATACTACACATATAAACTTGCTACTACAGTATCACTATATATCGTATCATTGACCCTGTATCGTGATATGTATCAATCTCACTTGATTTTTTTGCTAATACACACTCCTATTTAGTAGAATGTTTTACCATCATATTTAAGAAAATGTTACACTTTAAAACACTATAAGACTTGAATCCCACAGTTCCATTTTTATCTCTTTTTTTTCAACAAATATCCAACTTATACATATGTAACATCAACACCCTACAGACCGACTGTTCGAAAGTTTATCCCAAATCTGTCAGTCAAAAAAAAAACAACCTGTCAGCAATTTCCATTGGGTTGCGTCAAACAACCTACAATGGAGAAACAATTCTCTCTTAAGTCTCCTTTTATGTTGCATCTCATCATAAAATGATCATCTTACTTGGACATGCTGCTTTTCAGTAGAAAACCTTCTTATTTAATAGTTTCTAAAATAACTAGACCTGTAATATCCTTATAGAGAGAGAAACAACAACAACTTGTATACATCTAAACTTAGAGGCAAAATCCTTCACAAATCCAAACTTTTGGCTGTTACTCTTTATGCTTTTCAATACGAAATCATTTTTTTTATTGTTATTCATTTCTGTTTAGCTGTAAACCCATCTTTGTTGCCTCATATTTTAGATGGCCATGAGATCTTAGCTTTTTTTAGCAGCACAATCTTCCAGGAAAGGACTGTTTGGTCTTTTTCCTGTGAGAATCAAGTCCATTTCATGCTTGCTAGCTACGAGCTACTTGCTAACCAATGCAAACAACCAGAACTCCACAGGTGGTGTGTTTAGGGACAATTGGAAAAATGGTAATACGGAGGTCAATGCAGTTTGTGTGTTGTATGTTCAGGGCAAACGTTTTTCGTCTCATACGTTATATTAAATTCCATTTTATCTTCCTGAAAACCTTCTGAGGCCCCCCAGTGAGTAAAAATAATGTTTATTTTAGTAATTGTTTGCATTACAATACCCACCATGAGGGATTCTGCCAAACAAAGAGTTGTTTGTTTAAATTAACTGTGGGTGACATTAACTGTATTGTTACTTTGTTATATTTAATTACCAAGGATTTCCTGAGACTTCCATGCAGAGGAACAAAAGTTCCATGTGATGTTTATTTTAATGTTGAAATCCCTGTCAAAGTCAAGAGTCTCAAGTATTGACAAGAAAAGTGTTATATAAAGAGAGTTTTGTTTCTCTCTTCCAGAGCTAAAGCTGCTGCTATAATGCAGATGTCTGCCTTTGAGTTAGGAATCCAAGAATTGATTGCAGTTTCTCGGGAGCTGCTTTTTTTAAGCGACGACTTCAAATGAATTAGAGAGGGAAATGCAAATTCTGTTCCCGGCTCAGCCCCCAGAGGGAGCAAGCAAGAGACGATTCCCCCGTCTTTATGCTGCAGCAGTGAAGAGGCTGTTGCTTTTGAAAAAAAAAAAGCTTTCTAAAAACTTTCACAGTCCAGCAGATAAACCGTTATGACTCCTCGCTGTTGTGTCGGAAACGGATGGTAGTTCAGTAGATTAACTCTGGAGTGAGGAGTTGAGATTCCTGTCAAGATCCTGTGGTTTCAACTTGAGGATGATTAGTATGAGCGGCAGCTTGTCCAACAGTTGCATCTGTAATCACCAGGCTGTGAAGCCACCGAGGACGACTCATTAATTCACAACCAACACCAGGATCGGAGAGAAAAAATGTTATTAATAATAATAGAAACCTAATTAACTATCACAACCTGCTATCGATATCGCCCACCCCCCCCCCTCGCTTGTTGAATTTTTAATCGTCCTCCAGTTTGTCATTATGGTCATTTCATCCTTGATAATTGGCTCAAACACCAGCATATCAAGTTAGAGATGAGATTAATTTAAGGTGTAATATTCAGTCTTATATTCTGCATTGAATTGTTTTGATGAAAACAGATATGAGGGTATAAATATTGATACTCTTATATCACGATATATCTTATCTTATCTTTTCTTTTTTTTTCATTGATGTTTTCATAATTTAAATGTCAATTAAGTGTGTTAAAAATAAAATAATTTGATTTTCAATACATTTATTTACAATTAAAATGCAAGTACTCACGGCGTTTGTTCAACGTTGTGTTGCTATGAAACATTCGGCCGCGAGATGGCAACAATCATTAGGTCCTCCACAGCTAAAGGAACATAGAAATCCTGTGAGATCCCGGCCATGACTGAGGACGAGAGGATACAGTGACTCCAGAAGCTTTTAAAGCTGATGTTTGGACATATTTTGGTTTGAAAACGTTGAAAATAGTTACGACTTCGTCAAGAGTCATGTGGTCTGTAAATTCTGCAACACCAGAGTCAAGTACTTGACAATACTAACACATATATAATTGTTACTAAGGTATTGTTCCATTAAGTAACCCTAAAAAGACACACTTGTGAAGTAAAAAGCATTTCAGGTGACTGTAATTCGAAGGTCATCAAAAGAATGACAAAGGTCTGCAGAGCAGTCATCTGAGATAAAGATGGGAGTTTGAACAAACTAAAATATACTAATATATTTTCAGTTGTTTCACACTTTTTTGTAAAGTACATAATTCTACATGTATTTATTCATAGTTTTGATGCATCCGGTGATAATATTGTATGTAAATAATCATGAAAACAAAGAGCATTGAATGAGAAGGTGTGTCCAGACTTGTATTTATTTATCTACTCTTCATCTATTCTTCTTTTCTTTAAAAACCTAACATAAAATGATGCTGCTACTTTCCTAATCTACCAGTTTTGTCTTGCTCAGAATTTTCTTAAATCCTCAAATTGTTTAACTTGGTTAAAATAAGGTTTATTAAGAGCAAACTCAACTTCTCAACATCTCATTCAAGTGAGTTTTAAATTAATGACTTGAGATCAAATGTGTGGCACTTGAAGCCAAAGTTTAAGTTGCAAATCCAGCTTTTCTAGCAATTACTGGCTCCAGAGAGCGATACTGCAATCCATCCATCCAAAATTAATCCAGTTAATCTGTCCCACTGCGAGAGCGAGTCAGTAAACAACTTCAGAGAAGATGTAGGAGGCAACAGTTTAGACTGTTTAGAGTGTTTCCACTTGTTAGAAGAGTCATGAGAACGATACGTCTTCAAACCCACATCATAACTTATTAGATGATGAAATGTAACGAGGAATAAGTCAATGATGTATTCGACACCCTGTTGACACCAGACTTTGAGAAGTCAAATCAGAAATATGATTATAAATAGCTTGAAGCAAGATCCAAACTTTCATCAAATCCTCCCTCGGCCTCCAGAGTGAAACACAATGATTCACACTGAGGCACATGAAGGAAAAAAAGGGGGCGGAGCCTCACAACTGCGCCCACATTTAAAATGTTTTATGCTTCTTTGAAAAAACATCTGCGGGTCAAATGACGTTGGACATAGAATCTCAAGTCATGCCAGGCGGTCGTTAGCACTACATTTCACGGCATGAAGGTCATGGGTTTGAATCCTCATGAATGGGTCCGTTAACTGGCAACAGTCCTTAAGCACACAAGGATGAATTTATAACTCCGCATTCAAAGTAAATGTGGTCGTGTGGTTAACTGCTTCTGACCCTAAGTAGCTGGGACAGCACCAGACTCCCTATCAAACCGTGAAAGAGAAACTTCGTAGTAAAATAATGGATAAATCTCCGACATTATGGAAATACTACTTCATATATTCCCTTTGTTTTTACCTTTTAGATACGTTCAAACTGTTTACCAGAAATATTCCATATGTTGATGGAATGGAAGATGAACTAGTAAAACGGCTTTCATTAATAAAAACATCCTTAAATTAAAATGTGAGTGTTTAACAAATAGACGTGTTTTAGCTTATGTCCGTTTTCAATGCATTCTGTAGACGAGGGTCATAATGGCTAAAAAGTAGTTTCTCCATATTATTTTTTTATCCTGGGAACAATTAGGAGCGTACCAGAGGGTCTTAGAGGGTTGATTTGGTAAAAGCATTAAATAAAGTTGCATGTTAGGTCATTGCTTGCATTTGCCAGGGATGAAGGAGAAGAATAAAATATCATACATTGGTTATTTTCAACATATTTATTGCAAATTAATTCATTCATCTATGATATTATAGAAATACAACTTCATATATTGTTTTTTTTACATCACTTTTAAGTTAAGGTATAAAATGATATGTTATGTTTAGATGTAGATTGAAGATATACTAGAGTAAGACTCCAGTCATGTAAGAACCGTCCTTAAATTAAACAATAAAGTAAAAGACGATCTAAATGCGAATGTATAACTGTGACCAAATAGATGAGCCTTCATTCTTTTTCCTTATTCAACGTATTCCGGTGCCATCCTATTTCTATCAGGGGCTCCTACACTCACTACCCCAAAAAAATAGTCCGGGATAGCTTGACCCTCTTCCGTCTGGAATTCGAAATCAGGTAATAAAGGCATCATGGGGTGCACGCTCTTCCGATTGGATGACCCCTGGATGACCCTTCCATACCGCGATACAATCAGATCGCCTTATTATTCACGTGACCATGTTGTTGTGCTGGGTCAAGCTACCCCAGACTTTTTTTTTTGGGGTAGCGAGTGTAGGAGACCCTGGTAGAAATAGGATGGCACCCAGACTACAGACCAAGGCCATAATAGCTAAAGTAAGTTTCTCCACATTAAGTTTTTAAGAGGGTTGATATGGAAAAAGCAAAACAGATGAAAAACCAGGACAAGTCCCAAGAAATATCAACAATAAAGAAGTCTTTACTAGTTCATGTCATAAAAAATGACAAAAGGATTGATTTGTATCAATCATCGATGTAGGATCTCGGTCGCTTCTCTTGTCAAGACAGGAAGTAGATCTGGATGAAATGGAACAAAAACAACAAACGTGTGACTGCAAGGATTTGAAAGCATCGGGTTGAGAACGTGTGGAAAAAAAAGGGGTAGAAAGAAGGATAGAAAGTGGTTGGGGAATAAGTGTTTCTCCGCCGCTGGTGAGTATTTCTTGTCGCAACAAGAGATCCGTCACCAGAGTGGATGTGAGACGCAGACACTTCTTTCTGGTCGGAACATTAAAATAGAACGATTATTCTCTCGAGTTTTAGTCTCGATGGTCGCACTTGAGGGGGACGACTAATCTGGAGGCGCACAACACCAATTTTGGGAAAGGAAAGCAGATGATAGAAGGAACAATAAGGATTATGGAAATAAGAGGAGAGATTAGAGGATAATATCAGCACAATGTGAGGCTGGATAGGAAGAGCCTGAGAGTAGGGACAATAAAAGATTGTTGTGCGAACACAAGAATTGGAAAAAAAACGAGTGAAAGACACTAAATAGAAAACGAGTGTTGAGAAAATATACAAACCGTGAAGTGGATGCGACTTCACACCCACTAGGAAACCTTCACTTCCACTGCTGTTCATCTAAAAACGGAGCGTCAAGCTGCGTCTGGATAATTCCTTTCTGCGTCGAGGATTTAATGGATCACAAACGCAGCACACACAGATTAGATCAAATTATCCTCGTTCCGAAGCAGATTGAATTAATCTGCAGCTGCATAACCAGATGCAAATTTCTATTTAAGACTCATTTGGATTATTTTCCAGGAGCTTTTTTTTAAATTCTCCAGGCTGTTTACCGGAGCTAAACGTTGTTGCTAAGCAGTGGTCGCCGGAGTCCTGCCAAGGGACTGGCTCGAAGTACCTGGCAGGAAGTTTAGCGAGGCTCGTTGAGGCGCAGCGGGGAACTGAACCCACTGCTGTAACTCTTTTTGATGAATGCCTGCAGTTTGTGTGATGTATAGTCGACCTGCAGTTAAACCTCATCCACTGAAATGCAGCCGTTTGGCATATGTTCCAACCTTGTTGCGTGAATTCTCCTGACACTCTAAGTCTTGTTAAGGTTTGAGAAACAACCTTCCTGAAGATGTCCAGCTTTTTTACACTTCTGGAATCCGAGTTTCGGAATCGGCTATAACCTATTTTTATGTCCTCCTGAACTAGAGTGACCTTATTCTAAAAGTGCAAAAAAGAGGACATTACTTGTTGGAGTGAAGTTGAATCAAGTGTTTTTACCTGCTTCATATCAGTTAAAAAATACATTTGACTAAAAAACCTATTGAAGAACAAAGTTGTCTTTATAAACAATGTACTCATTTGTTTCATTACTAGTCTCTAAATATGAAATGTATATAATATGTAATATAATATATATACATATATACTATTTGAAATATAGGTTTTTATTTGCTTTTGTTATTTTTGTGAGTATTTATTTCGCTCCTCGAAGAGTGATTGAACTTTTGTATCAGATACTTACATACACATATATACCGTATATATATATATATATATATATATGTGTGTGTCACAGTACAGATTACAGTACGGATCTACTAGCAGGATCTGGAATCCTACTAGTACAGACTGGAATCCTAGATTGGAATCCTGCAGATCCCAATCTCTCCTAGTGGAGATTAGAATTCACTAGTAAAATCTGGAATCCTGCTAGTAGATTAGAATTCCAGTCTGTACTAGTAGGATTCCGGATCCTACTGGATTCCAATCTGTACTTCCAGAAAGTCCGTCTATAAAATGTGGCCCCCTGAGGACATTTCTATCATATACAAACTCGTCAATCAAAATTGAAAAGCACCTCAACAACCTTATGGTTCTTGGATAAGAAAATATATATTGTATTTTGTTAAACATCTAACAAATCTAACTACACTTAATTCAATGTTTACTTAAATCATAAATAACTCACCAAATGTTTGGATTGGTTGGCTGGGCGGCAAAGCATCTTGGGAGTTGTCTAGGTTGATTTCTGGTCATGGTTTTTGAAATTGTTTTTGGAGTTCTAATAAATGACGACTTCGGCAGTAAGACCTTTTCTGCTTTATATGCTACACAAAATCAAAACCCCCCCTTGACAGGCTGAATCTCAATGGTCGCCCTCCTCCTCTTTTATTACTGGTGTCTCCAACATGGTCTCAAACTAAGAGGAAACTTTTAAAGCACGGATGTTTACTGGGGTCACATTTCTACCATTAAAATTCAGTCATATGGATACTTTTTGCTTTGCCAACTATGAAATTCTGACTTTAAACTTTATAATTAGCAACCCCGTCAAGTCTTGGTTGCATGTAGAAAGTTCGCGGATGATAATATCCACACAGAGTTCACCAAAGACATTCCCGTCTTTAAGAAAAGGGTAATTAATACCAAAGACCCCGATGCTCTTTTAACAACGGCGGTTATTGCCGTCATACCGTTCCCCGCTCATCGCTCAGCCTCGATTTAAATAGGTCATCCTTGTTCTATTCCAATTTCATCGGAGTTTTTCAAGCATAATTGAGTGTTTGTTCACTGCCGGGCTCTTATTAGTCTGTCAGGAACACGTCGGCTTAAGAAGGAGTTAATCATCCTTTAATACATATATAATGTTGTGTGTTCGTGGGATTTAGAAACGTTGGTTTATGAGGTAAGACCTGGACTAACTTCTGCTCGCTGCAGGGTTTGTTTTGTCAACTCCACTAATGGGTTTCAATGTTATTAAATAAGACTCGAGAAGGAAATGATCTCCCTACACTGGGACTGTTTTTATGTTAGAAATACTTTAATTGCAGAACCAAGATGGTGAACGATGGAAGTATATCAGTGCCGTCAGAATATCAAGGGGTTTAATTTAACATTATACATTTTAAACCCTTTTTTTTAAGCATTGAATAAACAAATTCATTCAGTTATAATTCTATTAAACTGTTGAAATAGTTTTTATTAAGTTATTTAACTAACCCAAAAATATATATATATAATACATTTTAGAATGTAAAAATGTAAGTTTAAATTAATAGAATATCGAAATAATTTTTTTACAATTATTAAAAAAATGAAATTTAAATGCTTAAAATAATATGAAATGCTTCATAAACACTTACATTCAACCATTAAATATTCTGTTGACACTGATATACTGCCATAGATTAGAAGCATTCAATATGAAAAATAAGATAAATAAAAGGTAAATGAAATAAGAGGCTATTGTTTTATTAAAACTGATCCAACTCATGGTGCTTTGTCTGGTTTTGCTTGAGGTTTTTGCCACTAAAATAAAAAAGGTACTTCGAAAACTTGCATAAATTGTTCCCATTAAATGCTTTATTAATGCTTTATTTGACCTCAATATATTCCAACTTCTATCAAACCTTTTATTCAATTATTTAATACAAACAAATCCAACCTTTCAATAAAGAATTTAATTAAAAATCAATTAACCTTTTCTCCTCGTTGTCTTCCCTCAGGACACTGATTAATTTGACTTTAAATTAGTCATCAAAGGTTGCTAAACCATAGTTTAAAAAAACTGCTAACACACACATGTTGGTACTTTTAACACGCAACCAGGGTGTGTGTCTTGTAGCGGTTTCCGCCCGACTGCCCGAACATCTGTTTTCATTGACGGAGGAACAGAAAGTCTCTGCTACTGTAGAACGATCTCTTCCCCAGAAAATTGTGTCTACCGGAGACGCACAAAAACACACACAGAACACAACAAAAACAAACTCAGGAATTGTTTTGTCCTCTCAACTGCAGCTTTAAATCATCCGTGAGATTCTTTCCCTCAGCATCCACCTCGGAAAAAAAGAGTCTAGTCGAGATCTTTTAAACATGTTCGGCGGTCGAAGAAAACCCGCTCAGATATTTCTCTGCTGCGCTGCACAGGTGTTTGTAAAACACCGACTGACATATATGAATAAATTGTGTTTTTATAACTATATTCTATTGACTTTCTCTCATGCTTTTGGTCTACTTAACATGTCTACAGTTGTTTGTCATTCGCAAGATGTTGCCTGGGGGATGAAAACAGTTTTTTCTTCTTCAGTTCCAGCTCCCAGGAGACTTCGTTTTAAAGTGCTGAGCTCAGGCCAATTGTTGGTCACATGGAAGGAGCCCAAAGGAGACTTCGACAGCTACCTGTTCCTCTACAACAGCATTCCAGGTGAGTTAATATCCTCTCATTCACCACAGTTAATATATAATATAATTTCCTTGACTGAAAGAGATTTTAACTAGGGGTGTCACCAGTTTTTCTTCAGTTGTAATCCAAGCTTCTAACCGTTATGTAACCGGTTATCAGAGGTTTATGATCTTTCTTTCGCAGTTGCGCTTTACAACCACTAGGTGTTTCAATGTTAACAAATTTAAACAGTTTCAAAGTTATCCATCACAAATGCTAAAAAAAAAATAATAACCCTTTACACGTTTAACAATTTAACAAATCACAGAAGTTAATTAACCATATTTTTCATATTTAAGGTACACTTAAAATCCTTGAAGGTTTTCGAAAAATCGACAGTGCGCAACATAATCTTTTACACCACATCTATTTTTTCTAGTTTTACTTGTAATTAAACCCGATTTTATGTTGTACGCAGTGTTTAAAAAGCTGTTAAAATATTGGTAAAACACTAAGCAGCAACTATTCATAGTTTTACTCGGCAAGGCTTTATTTAATTCACATGTATTTAGTAATTTATGAACAGTTTAAATGAACAGTCGTTGCTTTGAGCTAACATGACTCAAAACTTTATTGACACAACCCACGTACCTGCCACATATTCTTCTTCGCCGGTGTGACCCGGTAAACAAAAGGCGAACAAGAGGATGCAGACATGGTGGAAACAACGTGTAAGAGCAGCAGCAAGACTTGACAATAGTTAGCAGGTTGTGTAGTTCAGAGAAAAGAGGAGTCATAGATTGGTAAACCAGAGATAAAACGTAGGAGGTGTTATAAATAAGGTCATGAAGAAGAAAAAACAAAACGGATTAAGACGAAGGCTGATCGCCGTGGCAACTCCTGCTGGGAAAGATGGAAACAAGGACACTTGTGTGAAAAGCTTATGAAGGAGAAAGTTCTCAGAGATTAACTTCCAGCAACAGTAATCCAAGATCC
This sequence comes from Callionymus lyra, assembly GCF_982586985.1. NCBI lineage: Eukaryota > Metazoa > Chordata > Actinopteri > Syngnathiformes > Callionymidae > Callionymus > Callionymus lyra. Next base: position 18,968,080 of record NC_141834.1, on the reverse strand, counting down.
AGATTTAATGCTTTAAGCTTTTAGTCAAGAAGGTAAAAAACATGACGTTCGAGACCAAGGAATGAACTATTGGTGTTTATTAAATTATAAATCAGCCGGGGTCGATATTCTTAAAGAAAGGTCAACACACCTTGATCAGGATTCTCTGCAGCGATGGTCCCGAGACAGAATGCTAACCAGGAGAGGGAGCTGACGTAAATAAGACAGGACTCTGGACGTGGACGAGAAGGAGTTGGCGAGAGAGAAGAGAAAGCAATTGAGAAGGTTTACAAGGTGTTGGCAGGAGACGGTGATCCAGATGGAAGACAATAGAGGAGGCTGACACATGTGTTTACTCAAGATAAATGGATTTGTTTCAATTTAACGGGCCGTGAATGAAGGTTTTACAACTTTTCTCGACTTTTCACATGTAAATATAAGTGATGAAAAATAGTTAATAGCGGCACTGGTGCTGAATATTATCTATATTTACCTTATCAAGTCATCTTAACACCCTTATCCATCACCATCACTTCGTCCAGTCGACCATTATTAACTCCACACGTACGTCTTCGGGATAATTGCCATCATTTGGTTCTTTCAAGGCAGCTGATGATGATGATTTTCAAGACATGCTAAATCTCTCCTTGATCATCTCCCGCCGAACGTTGACCTCGTCCAGGAGTTTGATGTTTGTGGCCGAGGTGAGGTTAAACACCTCCCGCCTCCTCGGAGTCTCAAGGCTACTTTGTTTTCTCTTTCTAAACCAACAGCCTGATGAGGTAAATAAAAAAACCTTTGAAGTAAAGCCACTCGGTTAAAAGTTGAAAGGAAGTTGCAAACTTTTTAAGCAACTAAAGCATCATCTCAACAGAGTAAGATGGATCTATTTGACTCCCTTATGAATGTGGCAACTGGGTGGAAGCCTCGGGGTTGACCTAGTAAAACATCGCAGAGACTTGGCCTCTTAGTTTTAAGAAGCAGGAAGTGACATATATTTAAACAAAGAAAATCCCCAATTTAAACATTGAACAGAATAATATGGAATAAATCTTAAAATTCAAATCTTAATAGAATTGTCCGTACGAAGGTGTGATAGATGTCCTTCAAAACGTTGTGAAGATCATTTATTTTAACCCTGATTTCTTTTGACTCCTGAAGTTAATCCTGCGAAGTGGCTCAACATAAACTTGTACAAATGCAAAACAGTTTGTTTAATGAATTCACTTTACTCTATATTATAAAAAAAAAAATGCCCTGGAAAAAAATGTGGTCCTTTTTTGTTTGTCTTTACAATATATGAATTCAGTAGACGTGTACGAATCTGATACGTTTTTTATAATAGTATATTAAAATAAAATAATTAAAACCTTTTTTAGTTTTTATTGACAAATATGCACAGCATAGGTTCCTTTTTTTTGTTACAATTAAACTACCGGCCATTAGATGGCAGTCATTATATCCTACGCTAAAGGAACATTAAATCCCGCAAGATCCCAGCCACGACTGAGGACGAGAGGATACAGTGGACTCTTTGAAAGCTGATGTTTGCTTTCATTTGTTTTCAAACCAAAATATGTTGAGTTACAACTAGATTACGAAGAGATCCAGGCGATGACTGAGGACGAGAGGATACAGCGACACCAGCAGCTTTTAAAGCTGATGTTTAGACATATTTTGGTTTAAAAACAAATGAAAGCAGTTACGACTTCTTCAAGAGTCATGTGGTCTGTAAATACTACAACACCATAGTCAAGTACACGACAATACTCCACATATATCCTTGATACTACAGCATCGCTATATATCGTATAGTTGCACACCAGATTCTTGCCAATACACACCCCAAGAATTCATTTGTATGAAATGCACCATCAGACTGAACTTCCTCACCCGGTTAGACGATGACAAGAAGGAAATTGTGTGAGAAAAATGTAATACTGCAGCTCGTGATCTTCCTTATCTGTATGCATGTAGACGTCCATATTCAGTGGTTCAGTGTGTTTGCCGTAGAGTCTCATCTATCACACAAACATTGTCTCGCGTGTCGTCTGTGGCTGCCTGTTTGGTTCTGTGGTGCTGAAAAAAAAACACATTTTAAATGTCAGCCAAGACTTTTTTTTTATCCAAGTCTCTGGATGAAGACGATCATGACGGCGGGTCCACCCTGGACCACATGATTAGACAACGAGCAGGAATCCTGCTCTAAACAAGAGCCATTGAGTCGTCAAGGCTTGTGTCCGAGAAGCATAAACATCTCAAACCCTGATGATTTAACGCGCTGCAGTTAATTAGAAAAGCCTGAGAAATGAAGTGTAAATTCACTCGTCGTCATCAACACTTTCCCACTTTCCTGACGTTCCGCTTATTGACAGTAATTTGGCAGCTCGTGCTATCGATGATCTACGGAGCCGCCTCACTCGACCTGCCAGAGCCTTCGCCCGGGATTTATCTGCAGCGTCCTCGAGGCGTCTTTAGTCATCAGCCTCCTCTGACAGGGGACACCAGCTCAGGAAGCTGCCGTGCCCTCATTAATGTCTGGATTAATTACAGGGTCAAAATTAAAATTGATGGTGCTCGCTGGCCTGATAAGGGTTGAGCTGATAAGGAGAAATTAAAACCGCCGACATCCCGCCAGAAAACCTTCGAGCGTCCCATGAAGTTACTAGAAATTTTCTTTAACACAAATAATTTAGATTAATTTAATATCCGTGACATCAGAATAGTGAGTTGGTTAATTATTATATTTTTCAAGGATTTATTTATTATTATTTGAATAATTCAATTCAATAATGTGTGTATTGAGAAGTGGAATTTTTATTTGAATTGATTTTTTTTTACACATAAAGTTTGATATTCTTCTTCCAATCATCATTCAAAAATGTGATATTTTTAAATCCGTAGCCTTTATTTTAATTTAAAAATGTTGGTATAAAGGCAACGAGTGCGTTATTTCATCATGGCTGATTCAAAATTAACTTATTTTTTACAATTATTGAAATTAGAATATGAAAACTCCATTTGTTCTTTTTTCTTATTTTTTTTTTTTTTAATATTCAAAGTAAAAAAAAGAAAGAAAATCAGCCTCTCAATATACGAATGGTTTGATTTAAAATTTGAATAAAATGTAACCTTTAAATATAGAAATGATTGAATTAAATTATTAAATAAAAATAATTAAATCCTAAAAAAACATTTCAATAATAAAAATACATTTCACTAATTAAAAAATTAAAAAAATTGATGGAAGTAAATCAGTGCAGTCGGATATTGACTGGTTGAATATATATATATTTTTTAAATAGGTATTTATTTCCATGTGTATGTTTCTAGTGTCTCTCTCTCTCTAACCTTCACCTGCTTCTTGTCTGCATCAGGGGGTCGACAGAAGGAGGTCATCGCGTCCAAAACCGACAACAAGGTGTTGATCACGGACTACGACCCGTCCAGAGACTACGTGATCAGCATCATCGCCGTCGGCGGCGGCGAGCAGAGCAAACCACTGCAGGGCCGACTGAAAGGTATTTACTTACAATGGTAATAGATTACAAATGTTCATCTTCATCGAATATAGAATTGAGGTTTAACTTTGAAACAAATGTAATTTATCATTGTGTATATTTTAGTGATTGATTGATTAAAGTCATATATTATTGGTGAAGTTAAATTTGACATTTATTTATAATATTTTAAATGCACTTTTGAAATTATTTTAACATTTAATAATGTTATTTTCCACAAATATGGATTAGAAACGGCTTCGAATATCAACCGTCTTTTTAGTAAATATGAAAAAATAACTCTATATGGTTTTCATCAGAGAACTTATTTTATTTATAAACAAAACATTTACAACAAACTTTTGAAACAAATGTAATTATTGCTAGTATTTTATTTGTATAATATGATAAATAAGATAATTAAGTAGTTATTGATAAATTAAAGATTAATTAATTAAATCTTAATTATTTTTCATACAGTTTCACAGTAGTTTACATTTTTTCTGTCTTGTCGTCTTTAAACTGGATTCATTCATTGGTTTAAACTCTTTCAATCATTTTATTGCAGAATTATAAAATATTTTTTTTCTGGACCTCCAAAATGTAAAGTGCAATTTTCAAATTACTTTATATATAATCATTTTATTTGATTCTACTTTTAATATCAACCCCCTTTTATTTTAAATGAATGAAATAACTAATTTAATTAATACCCACCTCTGGAGTCTAGACTAATAGATTTTAACAAAACTGTTGAAAATACTTTAGAGTTAATAATGTTTTTTTTCATAAATATGTTTTTTTTTCATCAACCTTCTGTTCAGTAGAGGTTTATATCCACCTCTGGTCAGTCCAGTGCACAAGATTTAATTCGATAAAACTGTTAAAAGAAGAACTTGTATGGACGAGAATATATATATATATATGTTATTAAAAATGAAAGATGAATCTGATCCTGTTTACGTGACCTCCTGGTGACCTCCTGGTGACCTCCTGGTGACCTTCTTGTTTGTCTGCTGCAGCTGAAAGGCGTGCGAGCGACGGAAGAGACCGAACGCGTCCACAGAGTCTCACCGACTTCTCGACGTCGCCCGAAGATGTCAACGAGATCTCCGGAGGTAGGAGCGACGCTCGCGAAAAAAAACCCCACTCGCCCACTCTAGCTCCCGGTGAAGCCATAAATCAGAAGCGCCACCTCGTGTAGGACACGTTTCTCCGCGGGTGGAGATGCAGGTGCTGAGAGAGAAGCACATCTTGTGCGACGTAAACGGGTCTAAATCCTGCTCTCTCAGCTGCACACTCATCAATCCTGATGAAAACTCTTCAACATGTGCAGGGATGAGTGATGTGGAAGCGACGCTTCATGTGTCTCTGGTGACTCTGTGGTCGACTTTTTATTCGGGAAATTCCTCCAAGACTGTCTGGCTGCGTCTGGATCTTTCTGCTAACATCGTATTTAAACTCATGCCTTGTTAAAAAAAGAGATTTTTATTTTTTTAATCCAAGTTTTGTGTGGAACCAGTGGATATTAAAACTAGTCTTGGAGTCGATCGTTGAAAGGCTTATTTTCTGGTTTCTTTCTGCTCATTTGGAGGGTGAGATGGGATTCCTTATCGTTCTCACGTTCATTCACACCAGTGACCTTGTTAGCGCCTCGCTCTCATCTCTTCAAGACGCCGTCGTGACGCCCTTTGTGCGACTCGATATAGGCGAGTCTTTGTGCGACGTCCTCTCGGTGATTACATCTGCAGCCTTGACCCTTCCTTACGATTCTTCTGTCTCTGGGCCGTCAATTGATTTATCCTGTTTGTCGCTTACATGCTCGTAATTGCAACGTGTGTTTGGATCAGATGAGAATATATTAACACATGCAATGTTGGACTCATGTAAAAAAAACAACCAGCGTGACTTATTTTAGTGCATCTAATATTTGAGCATCTTCCTTAAAATATATATATAGTGATACTGTAGTAACAAGAATATATTTGTAGTATTGTCGAGTAATTTGACTCTGGTGTTAAAATGTTCCATCTTGTTCTTTTATAAAAATCTTCCATCTTGTTCTTTTATCAAATCTCTCATCTTGTTCTTTTATCAAATCTCTCATCTTGTTCTTTTATCAAATTTTCCATCTTGTTCTTTTATCAAGTCTTCCATCTTGTTCTTTTATAAAATCTTCAATCTTGTTTTTTTTAATCAAATCTCTCATCTTGTTCTTTTATCAAATCTCTCATCTTGTTCTTTTATCAAATCTTCTTCCATCTTGTTCTTCTATCAAATCTCTCATCTTGTTCTTATCAAATCTCTCATCTTGTTCTTTTATCAAATCTCTCATCTTGTTCTTTTATCAAATCTCTCATCTTGTTCTTTTATCAAATCTTCTTCCATCTTGTTCTTTTATCAAATCTCTCATCTTGTTCTTTTATCAAATCTTCTTCCATCTTTTTCTTTTATCAAATCTTCTTCCATCTTGTTCTTTTATCAAATTGTCTATCTTGTTCTTTTATCAAATCTTCTTCCATCTTGTTCTTTTATCAAATTTTCCATCTTGTTCTTTTATCAAGTCTTCCATCTTGTTCTTTTATAAAATCTTCAATCTTGTTTTTTTTAATCAAATCTCTCATCTTGTTCTTTTATCAAATCTTCCATCTTGTTTTTTTTTTATCAAATCTCTCATCTTGTTCTTTTATCAAATCTTCCATCTTGTTCTTTTATCAAATCTTCCATCTAGTTCTTTTATCAAATCTTCCATCTTGTTCTTTTATCAAATCTCTCATCTTGTTCTTTTATCAAATCTTCTATCTTGTTCTTTTATCAAATCTTCCATCTTGTTCTTTTATCAAATCTTCTATCTTGTTCTTTTATCAAATCTTCTATCTTGTTCTTTTATCAAATCTCTCATCTTGTTCTTTTATCAAATCTTCTTGCATCTTGTTCTTTTATCAAATCTCTCATCTTGTTCTTTTATCAAATCTTCCATCTTGTTCTTTTATCAAATCTTCCATCTTGTTCTTTTATCAAATCTTCCATCTTGTTCTTTTATCAAATCTTCTATCTTGTTCTTTTATCAAATCTCTCATCTTGTTCTTTTATCAAATCTTCTTCCATCTTGTTCTTTTATCAAATCTCTCATCTTGTTCTTTTATCAAATCTTCCATCTTGTTTTTTTTTTATCAAATCTCTCATCTTTTTATTTTATCAAATCTTCCATCTTGTTCTTTTATCAAATCTTCCATCTTGTTTTTTTTATCAAATCTCTCATCTTTTTATTTTATCAAATCTTCCATCTTGTTCTTTTATCAAATCTTCCATCTTGTTTTTTTTAATCAAATCTCTCATCTTGTTCTTTTATCAAATCTTCCATCTTGTTTTTTTGAATCAATTCCCTCATCTTGTTATTTTATAAAATCTTCCATCTTGTTCTTTTATTAAATCTTCCATCGTGTTCTTTTATAAAATCTTCCATCTTGTTCTTTTATAAAATCTTCCATCTTGTTCTTTTATCAGACCTTCCATCTTGTTCTTTTATCAAAACTTCTTCCATCGTGTTCTTCTATCAGATCATCTTCAGTGTGTCAGACTGATGTCTTTAAAAGTCCAGGAAGTAGGAAGAGGGTAATTAAAGGTCTCCAAACTTCCTCTATTCTCCGTGAAACGACCACCTTCACCTCCCACTTTTGTTTCTGAGATCCTGGACAAATGACTTAACTGCAGGTTGATGGAGCGGCAGAGACGTCTGGGGGCTAAACACAGACCCCCCAGCCCTGCAGGAACTCAGAGTGAAGCTAATTTCCACCTGCTCCGTGTGTGTCATTGACTTCAAGGAAGATGATCAAACTCTGTGTTTGTAGTCCGGCCATGTTTCCCGCATTGATCCCTGTCATCAGCAGGTCTGCACCCGGAGCGCCGTGATTTATATTTGATCTCAAGCTCTTTTTTTCTTTTTTTTTTTTGTAAACGAGTGTCTCATGCAATCTCTTTCTTTTCATCTGCTGGATGTCAATGTTCGCCGACACATCAGAGGACGTCCGTCAACGTTATTAAGATGGACGTCCGACCGGTTCAAGGTGAAGCAACGTTTAGTTGAAAATGAACCAATTTGAGGCTGGAATTTGATTCACGTTGTACGTGAGAATGTCTGTGCGCTAATGACTGCAGTAAAAATAAGACAAAAACATCTTTAATTCAGACTCGGGTATTATGAGCTACAATCTTCCACTGTGAAGACATCATATGACATATATTTACAGAAATATTTCTCACTAAAGAGCTGGTTTATTTTTTAGGAGTAATAAAATAAATACATTAAAATAAAAACATTTACAGAACCTTTAATAATTATTTCTGTTCCTATTAATATGCTTTTCTTAAACAAAAAAAGGTTGAAATGTAATATTTTGATAACTTTGTGATGAATTAATAGGTTAAAAAAATGTAAATAGTAAATAAGAGCAAATACATATTTGAGTGGGCCTAATACTCTTTTGTAATATTAATAATATTTATATATTGTATAATATTTGTACTTTTTTTCCGACTATAGTCTTGTAACAATTTTATATAAATGAAATCCTGCTATAAATGTTTATTAAACCATGATTAACTGTAATAAAATCTTTAAAATAAATATTTGAGTGGCCTTAATACTCTTTTGTAATATTAATAGTATTTATTTATGGTATAATATTTGTACTTCTTTCCATTTTTTATTACTCTTTCTTCTCAAAATATACTGTTGTTTCTATTTTGTATAATTAAGTCTTTTTTATCACCCTTTGTAAACTTTTGTATCTGTTTTTATTAACAAGCCTCTAATGAACAACATTTAGTTAAAATAAAAAAAAGTGATTTAATAACTTTATAATAAATTAACAGGTTAAAATTACAATATATAGTTAATAAGACCATTTTCTTTAATCTTTATAAGCAACAACTCTTTAAAGAGCAAATAAGTGTCGTGCTGTGATTGGTCAAGCATCGATGTTTGTCACTGCGCGTCATCAATCCAGGAAGTCTGGAGAACTGTAGCTGCTGAAATGGAGCGGACGCCTACACAGAGATGATGATAATGATGATAATCATCAACTTTGGTTCACATCATTAGACATTTTCTTTTGTATTATGACCGAGAGACACAGAAGACGAGCAGCCACGTAAGTGGTCTTCTTTTACAGAACACCACTTGTTAAAGGAGATAAAGGAAAAGTGTAATAAGTTCCTAAAATAACCCTCAAGAACTTTTGAAGCTTTAAATTGTACTTGAATCTCCAGTTAATTGATCCGTCGACCATGTGTTGTTTGTCGTGCCGGCCTATCGACTGTATGAGGCGTGAAGATTGATTGCTTCTGTCTGTCAGTGTGTTGCAGATCAATGGAGACTGACAAGTGACATGAATGAAGTCTGACGCTCTTATAAACTTGTGTTTATTTGCGAGGTGACATATTGATCTGTGGGGCCAACATGTGGCTCGCATCGCAAACTGACTTTTAATTGGTTGTTGGGAACAAAGTTACAATTCCTCATAGATGAATGTAACACAATGATGTTTGTTTCCTGTTGACTTGACCTTGTTTTGATCTTATCTTATTCTGATAGTGTAGTAACAAGTATATATGTGTAGTATTGTCCAGTACTTGACTCTGGTGTTGTAGTATTTACAGACCACATGACTCTTGACGAAGTCGTAACTGCTTTCATTTGTTTTCAAACCAAAATATGTCCAAACATCAGCTTTAAAAGCTGCTGGAGACAACTGTATCCTCTTGTCCTCAGTCATCGCTGGGATCTTGTAGGATTTAATCTGTTCCTTTAGCTCCAGAGGATATAACTGCCATCTAGTGGCTGGAAGTTTAATTGCAAAAAGAACCTACGCTGTGCATATTAACATGTTATTTGTAAATTTAAAAGAAATAAAAGAAGTTATTGGTGGGATTTATCGGAATTGTAAAAAACATTTCCGTCATACTTTGTTTAAATTTAAACGATAAAATATATTATGAAAATAAAATATAATTTGAGATCCAAAAAAATACAAATAAAAAAAATATTAATAAATTCCTTTTTTAGATCAATATGTTGAATTGATACAGTATCATGGGTACATTTTTTTTTAAAGTAAATCAGTATTTTTTTTAAACTTCTAATCATGACCATGACTGCTTATGGCTACATTTCAAACAGCATTATAACCTCTGTCAAGGAGGTTCTGTTAGTGTGATCAGTTTTCAATGATAACTAAAAAACTGATATGTTTCTATTAAGTTTCTGGAAATGTTGTAATTCCATTTTTTACTGTTTCTTTTAGTTACATCTGGATTAAGGAAGGTTTTAAAGGTCCTGTTATTAATTTGTGTGGCTTCTGACCGCTGCTCATGTGAAGAGTTCTGTCCTCGGCTTTTATTAAATTCATTCATTATTATCATGACAGTTGGGGCTGAAGCACTGTTTTCCATTCAAATCCAAAAAAAAGAGTAGAAAAAAGAAGCCGCAAGTACCCTGACCCTACAGTAGGTGGCGGCAGAAACGAAAGCGGACGGAGACGAAGCGGGTTTTTGCTTTTTTCTTGTATTAAAAAGTGCAATTAATACGTTAAAGTGAGTAAATAATGCCAAACGTGTTGGTGTAGGATAGTTTTCTTAGATCTGTTCAATATTTATTGTTAGTGTTGTGCAGTGCTGTGTTATTTAAGGTTCTTCATTTGAATAGTTTAAAAGTTAAATACATTTATTAAATAAATAAAAATCATTTAAATGAATGGCTGGTTCCTCAGAGAGGATCTGGAAGAAGAGCCGACTCTAAGAACTTGAGCCCGGCTCGCTGGCACAACACACTGAAAGTTGAACGCGAGGCCAATGAGATTCTGTCGACACTCACGGCTGTAACTGCGAGCGAGAGGCGGCGCCCCCTGGAATCCATCACGTCCTGCAGCTGGACACACACCTGGAGACTCGGCAAACATGATCATTTACTCCAGCACTTGTCAGTCGGAGGTCCTGAGCGAAGGCGCGACTGGATTTACAACCTGCTTTAATTCTCGGCATTAACATTTATTCAAGCTCCATCTCTGGGTCGGGGCGCACACATGTACCTCCTCTTATTTATGACCTTTAGAAGCTTTCAGGAGGAGCCGTCAGACACTCTCTCTTTGTACACATGGCGCTGCAGCTAATTGAAAAGCCAGTTTCAAGTGTCATCGTCTTGAGAGATGGAGGGATTGAAGGAGAAAGATACGGCAGAACCGCTGCCAGTGGAAAGTCGAGAGGAGAATTTACCGCAGGTTTAAGTTCATGAAAAGGATGGAAGTAGCTGAGTTGTGTTGTTTCTCTGTGATTTATGCTTCACGGGACCAGTTTGGAAAATGCAGTTGAAAATCCACCTCATGTTGACGAAAGAAAAGAGTGTGTGATTCTTCAGACTGAATACAATATACACTTTCATAAGAATGTATAATGTTTCAGTCATTTCTTAAATATTCCTCCTCTTGGATCTTTAAGAGCAAGGAATGGAAAAAATACATGTATTAAAAAGCGCTTTGTGACCCTGGTCTAGAAAAGTGCTATACAAATATTACTTACTTTCTTATATATTGTAAAATATTTTTACTTTTCCCATTTATTTTACGGTACTTTAGTTTTGTCACAATTGTATATAAGTTAAATCCAGTAATACATGCATATTAAACCATCTGTTATGAATAAAATATAAAAAATACAAAATGTAAAAAATACATATTTGACTGGCCCTAATACTCTGTTGTAATATAAATAATATTTAAATATTGTACAATATTTGTACTTTTGTATCCATTATTTTATACAACTTTAGTCTTGTAACAATTTTATATAATTAAATCCTGTAATAAGTGTATATTATACCATGTTTATCTGTAATAAAATGTAAAAAATAAATATTTGATTAGCCCTAATACTCTATTGTAATATACATATATAAATAGACTCAATATATATTTTTATTTCATCACGAGATTTAAGTTGTATAAATACATTTACTACTAGATAAAACAAGAAAATTAAAGTAACTCAGGCAGAAATTAAATCAATAAAAAGTACTGATTTATTTGTAATAAATAGAAATGGAGTAAAATATAAATAAATAATTTATTTTTTGTATATTTCTGACAAATTAGTACTTTTATTAAAAAAATTCTGCATGAATTTGTTGAATACGTTTTGCCAAAATGTGTGTAGGATTTAAACACAAAATGCTTCTTTAAATGTTAAACATTTCTTGTACCAGTCCTCACATAACAGGTTGAGAAATGTAATTATTAATGAATCACTTTCGTTTTATTTTATGAAAATAAATCTGAATTATTTGACAATATTTTTCATAATGTAACACAGGAACATAGTACATATTTATACTTATTATTCCTGGCCTATTAACTTTCCATTACCTTCAAATTAAATGGTCTCTCTTGAATTTCCTGCTTTCTAAATACACAATAATACTGCATTTCTGCCTCAGCCTCTCATGGTTCTCTTCAAGGAAACACAAATTTCCAACCTTGCTCTTAATAACAAAACAAAAATCTAGGAGACGATCAAAGAGCGACGCTCAGGCTGGTGACGACAGCGCTCGCAGAGAAACTCTGGTTTTTGTTTCTTTTTTTCCGTCTTTTATTAAGTGTTTGGACGTTTACCAAATATTCCTCTGAAGACTTATTCCCTCGGGTCGGTGCCAGACTCGTGTCCTTGCCCTCAATTAAGAGAAAGAGTTCACGGCTGAGCTAATTGTGTGACGATGGCGAACGGCAGATTTGTGCGTCTTGATGTTAATGACGCTCGGGTGGTTGGAGACGAGCGGCGCTGAAGTGTAGAGGTTAATGAGAGTGATTAGAATCTTCTTCAGTCTCCTTCAGACGCTGCTCTAACGCTGCTGTGATCACGGTGCATTGTGGGACTTGTGGTGTGATTAATGAGAATGTAGTTCATCAGCTCTGAATGTCAGTGATGTCGGGAGATTGAATGATTGAACACTTCAAATGTTGTTTTAAAGCAACAAATTATTTTTTTTCAATCAAATAATTTAATTTTAAAAATACATTTTCACAGTTTAAAATACATTTTCACAGTTTAAAATACATTTTTACAGTTTAAAATACATTTTAGTTAAATAAATAAATAAATAAAATGAATTTATTCAAATCAATTTCGAATTTATTAGTAATTAATCACCTAATTTCAGACAAGGGTTGATGTTTCCACGGGGAGACTGGAGCCTATCCCAGTATCATAGGGCTAGAGGCAGGGGACACCCTGGACAGGATGCCACGTGTAATTTCTTTTTCTTTTAATCACACAATGAAACTTAATTCAATCATGTCCATGTTAATTATTTAACAAGTATAATAATTTAAAACGATTCATACTTTCAAAATGTATAATTTCTTTTAACGCATAGTTTGATATTATAATCCCATTAATTAAAATATATATTTACTCATTTCATTCAATTTATTTCATATAAAAATGTGGATGGAAATTGACGTATACCAGAGTTTTTTACGTCGTCATGTGATCTTCTGTACGCCACGTGATTGGCTGAAAGTTTGATCAGGACTATGTTTCAAAAATATTTCTTGATAAGATGTTTAAAAAAAAAAAAAAAATTCAACCTTTCAATAAACAAACTATTGAACTCAATGCTTAAAACATTTTCATTGTAAATGTTAAATTAATTGAATAGATCTGGTCTGAGGTTTTATGTAAATACATTTCTGGAAACATAATCGCTTTTTCTCGTCTTTTCAACCCAATGCAAAAGAATACATTGAAGGAATAAATATTTGAAAACAAGTATTGCACAGCGACTGAGATAAAAACTATACTCGACCACGTCATGAACTTGTGTAGCCAGTCATTCATCTTCAAGTACAGTATTGCTTCTCTTCGTCCACCTCGTATCACTCCTTCACGTCACTCCTGCTCAAAACCTGTGACCTCCCTGAACCTCATTTGTTCTCCTAATTGACTCGTTTTCTTTCTCTTTCCTGTCAATCATCCTCACTTGTTTCCTTCTTTCATCGCCTCCTCGAGAAATCTCTCCGTCTCAGTCCGGACTCCAGCCCCAGAGATTGGATTTAAAATCACCTCAGTGTCGGTGCCGTCGGAATATTGAAGGAATTTAACATTTCACGTGATGAAACTTTGACTTTATTTCTTTTAAACTTGTTTTTGTTGGAATGTTTTCACTCAATAAGTTATGTCTTTAGGCAAAATGATAAATATAATTTGACAATTCTAATTTTACACCTAGATATTTAAATTCTTATTCCAAGAATTCAAGAAATAGATTTTAATTTGAGTAGTTTGAACTTTCCCTTCAGTGAGTACTTGCTACGTCTGACCTCTTAAATCTTATTGAGCCTTTTAAATCTTTGGCTCTTCGACATTAACATTATCATACTTGAGGCTCAATCGTGTCGATGCTCACGTCCCTGTGGCTTCGACTTCCTTGAACACTATGAGAGACTCGTGTCGGTGGCATCAGAATATTGAGAGGTTGGGTTTAATATTTCAAATGTTGAACCTTTTTTTTAATAAAATGTTTATTTTTACAACATTTAATTATTTCTTTGACAAATTAACTTCAATATTTTGTGTTTTGAAAGGTTTTATTTGTTTTGAATGAATAGTTCAATTCAATAATTCCTATATTGAAAGGTTTTTTTATAATGGTGCAAAATATTATATATTATATATAGCAAAATAATATATATTAAATAAAAAATATTTTGGATTTAAAAGGCTATGAAATGTTTTGAGAACTTTTTATTTTGAACCATTGGAATTAAAAGGGGGTTTTGGTTGTTTTTTAAAAATATATATTTCGAAAACATTCACTTTTTTAATTTAATTTAATAAAAGGAAAAAAAAGAAATATAACCTTTTATGTAGAAATGACAGAAGTCAATTATTGAAAAAAAAAATTAAATGCTTAACAAAATGACAACAAATATATCAATAATTTCTATATTAAAATATATTTATATATATATATTTTGGAATCATTTAATTGAACCTTTTTTTTTTTACAGATTAAAAGTTGAATACATTTTATTTAAAATAAAAAAAATTTATTTAAATTGAGTCAATTTTAATTTATTAGTAATTAATCATCTAATTTCATTATGATATGCCTACAAAGAAGGACTGTTGATTTTACCACGTTTTGTATTTTATATAATAGTCAATAATGAAAAGCTTAAAAAAAACCATCTAAATGTAAATATAAAAAATGAAAAGCGTTTAAAATGTGAATACTCTGATGCACTGACATACAGTACTGCAGTACTGCACTTCCATTGACTCTGACATAATAAGATAAAGAAAACGACTTCAAAACATCCAAAATCTTTTCCGTCGATGCTGAATCAGCAGAAGAAGAGTTTGATAAAGAGCTTGTTGTAAAGTGTAAAAAGCTCAAACTGGATAATGTTCACGGCAGAATAAATTCACACTCAGGATTTAAAAGTTTACATTTGGGTTTGTGAAGTGCTGCGAGGAGAAGCTCCATCAATCTTTGTGTGCGCCTGCTGCTCCGTAACACATTTGTACTTCACTCAGTGTCGCGGGACGACGTGATGGACGACTGTCGGCTCTTGTAGCCGCAATTAAGATCCACAATGTTCTCTGTGTGTCTTTGTCTGACAAATCTGCCTTTCTGCTCCAATATTGAGAGCAGAGCTCAACCTTTCGCCAGAATACTCTTTTGAATCAAACTAAATGAATGACGATGACAATCAAAACACACACTATAAGACACAAAATCCTTTCATTTTTCCTTGAGAGCCTTTTGTTACAATAATTCTGGTTTAATTAATGTGCTTAAACTATTTAATGGAGGACTTTGGGGAGCTACTAAGTCAGCGACGCTTGATGGAAGGTTGGATCACTAAAGCTACAGTAGTGAGTAATACATTATATACCGTGTACTTCAACATAGTATTATGGTGTGTTTAAACCGAACACACAATGAAAGCTGTTAAAGTGTTAGTTCACCACAAATTCTATTTCTACTCGTGCTCTTGTAGGCTGGGCTAGCAGCTAGGCTAGCAGCTAGGCTAGCAGCTAGGCTAGCAGCTAGGCTAGCAGGTAAGAAAAACAAGCTCAAAATATGAACTTGTTGAATTTCTTTTTTAAAAAACTCCTCATGTGGAGGCTTCGATACAAGAGAGACGTTACAGACGAGCAGTACGGAGGTATTTGGATGTTTTTAAGTGTCTTTTTGGACGAAGATGAAGAAGCTACATTGAAATGAACAAACATTTTACTGAAGCTACGGTAGTCTAGAACCTCCCGGAGTAATATACATTATATACCGTGTACTTCAACATAGTATTATGGTGTGTTTAAATAGACACACAATGACAACTGTTAACGTGTTGCTCAAATTCAATTTCTACTCGCCCTCATGTCTGCTAGGCTAGCAGCTAGGTTAGCAGCTAGCGGGTAAAAAAAACAAGCTCAAAATATGAACTTGTTGAATTTCTTTTATAAAAAAAACTCATGTGGAGGCTTCGATACAAGAGAGACGTTACAGACGAGCAGTACGCAGGTATTTGGATGTTTTTAAGTGTCTTTTTGGACGAAGACGAAGACAACTGAGCTCCAGACGCTACATTAAAATGAACAAACATTTTACTGAAGCTACGGTAGTCTGGAACCTCCCGGAGTAATATGAGTTATGTAATACATTATATACCGTGTACTTCAACATAGTATTATGGTGTGTTTATTCAGACCACACAATTGCAACTGTTAACTGTGTTAATTCCCCCCCAAAATTTCAAAATGGTTTCTACTCGCCCTCAGGCGGCTAAAAAAACAGCTCAAAATATGAACTTGTTTAATTTTTTATGGAAAAATTCCTCATGTCGAGGCTTCAATCCAAGATGGACATTACAGACGAGCAGTATTTGGAGGTATTTGGATGTTTTTAAGTTTCTTTTGTATGAGGATGAAGACGACTGAGCTCTTGTCGCTACATTAAAATGAACAATTTTTTGTCTATAACACTAAAAACAGAATTACAGATTACTCTGAAAATAATTCCAACTGTTAGTCGAAAATTAGTTTTTAAGTTTAAATTTTGGGTGAAGTGTCACTTTAAGAAAAGACACTTTAATCACGAAGCGGATTTAAAACCCAAGACAATCATATACTGTGGGTACAGAAAGTAATCAAACGAGGAGTAGAACCATCTCAAGGAGTTAAATATTATATAGTGTCGTGATAAAAGGGTCTGAATACTTGATGATGATATTTCAGTTTTGGGTCGGTGAGATTTGCTGAGTGAACATTAATGAGGAAGAAAATGAACTTAAATGATTTTTAGAGAATGGTTGCAATGAAATGAAGAGTGAAAAATCCAAAGAGGTCTGATTACTTTATGTAGTTTAACTTAATGTTCCTTATAGTTTGTAAGAATCCAGTATATTTGAGATGGAGATGAGCATCGAAAAAGACTTTCAGATGAGATGAACTCATTTTCTTCCGATTCCAAGAATCCAGAGGAGACTTGTTCTCCAGAGACTTCACTGGTTCTAGTTTCAGGGCAGATGATGTTGTTGTTCAGGAACACCTTGATATTTCCACAGAAGCACTACTTTTTTGGGCAGAAGAGAGTGAGATCTCTGAGCAGAGGTTCTTGTAATGATGCAAAACATATGTGTTTAAAAATGTAATGAGAATTCTTACTATGCATCTGTATTTAGTGTATCTTCAACATAAATGAAGCACAATTAAATATGGACATGTTTGTCATGACCTGAGTTTCACTGATGACTAGAACCTAATGAGGTCATTTGGGTTCATGTCAATCATTATGTCAGTTCAATGCAGCGAAGTTCAAAACACCAGATCAGCTGTTATGATTGACAGCCGGCTAACAATGCAAGTCGCGCTTCAAAGTAAAACTGCTTTTGTTGAGAGACTGTGTTGGTGTGAGAAAAAAGTCATGTTTTCATCTTTCTGCTCTGTCGATAAATTTGAATTTATGTATATCAATTAGTGGTGTAAGTAAATATTAATACACTTAAATATTGCGATATGTCTCCATAATACTGTATCGATATTCAGCTGAGTTCAGTTTATTTACAGCACTCTGTTGTTTTTCAATCCTCATATAGCATATTTACTATGTTTGTAATTGTTTTGTGTTGCAATTAAAAAGCAGCCGAAGGAACAAGGAAATCCCGGTGATGACTGAGGACAAGAGGATACAGTCCATTACAGCTGCTTTTAAAGTTGATGTTTGGACATATTTAGATTTTTAAAACAAATGAAAGCAGTAACGACTTCGTCAAGAGTCATGTGGTCTGTAAATACTACATCACCAGAGTCAAGTGCTTTGTCAGTACTTCAAAGGTCCCCAAGATGACTGAGGACGAGAGGATACAGCGACCTCAGCCACTTTTAAAGCTGATATTTGGACATATTTTGGTTTGAAAACAAATGAAAGCAGTTACGACTTCGTCAAGAGTCATGTGGTCTGTAAATACTACAACACCAGAGTCAAGTACTACACATATATGTCCTTGTATCACAACATATAGTATTGTTCATCTTGATAAGTAGTAGAGGTATAAATAGTATCACCAGATTCTTGACTACAAACACCACTAATGTCAATCAAATAACAGAATAGTTAATAACCATAACCCTGAAATATACAAGATGGAACAGGTTGAATTAAAATGACTCTTTCCGACACTTTTCAAGTACTTCCTTCATGTCAAGTTGTCAACAACGTCGACCTCTGCCACAGGTTAGGTATTCATTTGTGTGGCAGTCACCGAGTAGACTTTGCTCAAGGAATCAAACTTCGGTCAATAAACGTTCCGCCAATTGTTAATTCCAGACAGAGCAACACAATCAGAGGCGGCGAGGGAAATGAACGTGGGCAGAGGGAGGAACTGACGGAGCACTCGCTCTAATCTCTGGCTAAATAGAGGTCAGCAGTAAATCAAAGCCTGTTGGGAAGAGCCAGCGGTAATGAGAGCACCAGCCAAAAAGAAAAGATAAACCGCTCGTAATGGGGGTCCATTTATATTCAAGACTACCTGGAGGTTTGCGTGCCTCCATTTAGACTCGATAACCTTCTTTAATTATTTATCAAAAGTTGGATAATATTTGCGTCAGACTTGTCAAGTTGTTACGACGGCAACCAAATCTCTGAAAAAATAGGGTTCAACCAACTGTCTGTGTGATCAAATAAACAACATGATGCAATAGTTCTTAATACGCGGGTTGTTTATGATTCTTTCTCGAGCACCTGGAGTGTGAATGCTAATAGCATCGTTGCTAACCGTGAGTCACGGTGCAACTAAAGTTCAACCTC
Organism: Callionymus lyra; assembly: GCF_982586985.1. Classification (NCBI taxonomy): domain Eukaryota; kingdom Metazoa; phylum Chordata; class Actinopteri; order Syngnathiformes; family Callionymidae; genus Callionymus; species Callionymus lyra. Next base: position 18,949,237 of record NC_141834.1, on the reverse strand, counting down.
CACATTAGGATGAGTCAAATCCAGCTCGCTGTGTACAAGCCCCGGGGGGGGCAGCGAACGGTTAGAAACGCAACCTGGTCGGCATTAAAATAAAAATAAAAATGAGAGAAGCATATTCTGCTGTTGTTTTCCTCTGAAGGCATCGTTACGTTATTGACGTTATCTTGATGAGCTGTCGCCGCCGTCGTGACACAAACAAAACGAGGGGAAAGAAAGGAAATTAAATTAAGATGTTAATGTCTTATTAGACTCTTGAACCGCTCGATGTTATGGTTTGGAGATTAGAACGTGGACTGAAGTCAAGGGAAACTCGATCCGGTCGAGGGGAAAAGGGGAACCAAATAAATCCAAATATGTTCAAGAAATTCAAACCATATTTATCCAATTATACATATTTCCATAATATCAGATCCTTTTGTTTACTGTAGAAGGAAGTAGGGGGAGAAAAATATACCCTTGAAAAAATGTATTACCTTTTGGGGAAATTTATATAATATTTAATAAATAATTCATAAAGAAGATTTTACTTATTTCAGCTTCTATAATTCTAAGGCCTGTTTTCTACTTGATCCGATGTTTTATACCGTTTTGCCCAACAAATTGCCAGTTTGTAATAAATAGTTAAGTTTAATCAAAAATAATCAGTGCCATCAGAAATTTGAATCAACAAATCAAATGCTGGATCTTTTATTTATTCATTGAATGTTGTTGTATTTTTAAAGCATTCAAATATATATTTTTAATTCAATAATTTCTGTTTTGAAAGGGTTAATTTGTTTGATTTTTTTGATTTTTTTCCCGACTTACGGTTTATTTATTTGTTTTATCGAATGGTGGAATTTTGTATTTATTTATTTTTCAATTATATAATGAAAAAATGTAATCTTTGCTCTAGGAAAACCACATTTTTTGATTGAATTTAAAAGGTTGCAAATTTAAATTTATTTATGAATAAAGAAAAGCTATTTTTGAAATTACTGAAAAATAAATGAAACTATATCAATTCAATATATATATATACCGTTTTAATTGAGCTAGTAAAGAAACACAAACCTTTCAATGAGCAAATTATTCAAATAAATAATAAAATAAAATAAAGAAAAAATAGGTATGAAATGTTGAAGTCCATATTCTGATGACACTGATTTACTTCAATACAAGAAACACAACTATGTCATGATTTGTATCCTGTTAATGTTAAATGTCCATCTAGATGTAAAAAGGCTTCTGGATCCATCATCATCTCCACTCCTGTATCCACGTTGATGGTTTCCTCTCACAATGCTGCTCTCAGACAGTGTTCCTCAGCGACCAGCACATTTGCTGCCGGCAGAGAAAGGAAGGAAGAGACGAGGACGGGGGAGTGAGACCTTGAACCAGCCGGTTCTTCAAAAGGAAGAGAATTTCAATATCAATGAACAAAAGAGGTCTCATCGTGACGACCAACATTCTCCTGATGAACCTCGCATGTCATCCTAGACTCTCTCTTTTAACGGCTAGAAAACATGTTGGTCTTTATAGATTAAAGCGGGGCATGATGTGAAATGACGGCTCCTGAATAAGCAAATGACTCTCCATGTTCTGCACTTATTCCTCCTGGTGGCGGAGAAAACGACTTCAGCTCTGGCTGTGCAGCTAATGGTGTGTAAAGACAAGTGTTGCTGCTCATTCGTCAGCAGAGAAAAGCTTCTTCTGTAAGAGCTGGACATGGTTTTTTTTCCAGAGATTGTCTGGCGGAGACTTTAAAGTACTTACCTGTTGACAAACATGTTCTAAAAGAGCTGCAATTAGAGTTTTTAAGAGCTTTCTCCTCCTGTAGAGAAAGATGCTAGCTGATGGTTAGCTACTGCAACCAAACTAATGTGTATTGGCAAGAATCTGGTACGATACGTATCACGATACAAGGTGAATGATACGATACATAGTGATACTCTAGTACCAAGTATATATGTGTAGTATTGTCCAGTACTTGACTCTGGTGTTGTAGTATTTACAGACCACATGACTCTTGATGAAGTCGTAACTGCTTTCATTTGTTTTCAAACCAAAATATGTCCAAACATCAGCTTTAAAAGCTGCTGGAGTCACTGTATCCTCTCGTCCTCAGTCATCGCTGGGATTTGTCCTTTAGCTGCGTAGCACTTAACAACTGCTTTCATCTAGCGGCGGGAGGTTTAATCTCAGCACAAAAATGAACAAACGCTGTGTATATTTGCGTGGTAATAGTAAATCAAGAACCATTAGAGCTCTTAACATCACAACTTTATCACTGATTGTGTTTCCTGTTTAATCCGTGATACAAATGATTTAAAGACAATTATATCCAATTATATGAACTTGTGTAATTCTTCAAATATTGCAGTGAATTATGGAACTTTTAGGTTCCGATAAACAAAACCTTATAAAATAATATTTTATTTTATTTTCAAACTTTCAATTCGACTTTGCGGCCTTTTTTTCTAGCAAGAAATAACTTTTAATCCTTAAATTGAAACATTTAAGCTGAAGCCGTCGAGCAGAAAAGATTCTATTAAATATGACTTAAAAATTCAGATACAACTTATTTCTACTTATTTCTGAATATGTTAGTTTTTTTGTCGGATCATGTCATGTCTTCCAATAGAATAAATAATAATAATAAGAAGAAATCATAAACTATAGCTCCATATAAACACTGTTGCTAACCTTTAAATCTTAAAAATACTGAATGGATTTAAGCAGAATTGTGAGTCGTGTCATCGTCTGTTGTTTCTTTCTTTTTGTTCTGACTTCTGCTCTTCCACGTCTCTTTATTTCCCTCCAACGTCTTAATCAGCCGTCGCTATGGTAACCAACGCTCCCTTAATTATCTGCACATTTCAAATATCACAAACAAAATGAAGCTGTGATTATTACTATTTCTGAACCTCGTGGTTGTATTTTGTCGTCTGCATGTGAATGGGTTCGTAAACACCTGCTGGATGGAGGATATTTAAAATATGAAGAGTTTGTAAAAGAGTGTTTCAGGAGCTGACCTTGACGCTCTCCTCCATCTGTCGTCTGTTCTGCAGACGCTTCAAATCCAGTCTTGAAAACAACAACCTGTAGATGCTGTTGATGCTGTTGATTAAAATGCTTCGTCGCCCTCGATAGATATTTCTATTTTCATCTTTTGTCCTGTTTTTTTATCATGAGAATGTTCAACTTTCAAATGTTGAAATGTCAAGTTTTTACTTAACTTTTGGTAAAAAAATGAATGTAATAAATTGTAATTTTTATAAAACGTTTTATTTTTTTTATTTTTTTTTACAAAACATTTGTATTTTCAAATATCTTCAATATTTTTTTTTAATAATTAATACTTTTTCAAATATTTCTAAATTATTTTTAAATTATTTTTTTAATGATTCTAATTCCAAATTTTTAAATACACATTTTCTAAGTTGAATATATTTTGTTATTTGTTTAAATTCAATATAAAAATATTGATACAATGGTGCCTCACCAGACAGTACCAATCGATTACCGAGCTACTAACTTTGGCAATATTATAATCTTCGATTGAATTTAAAAGGCTAAAAATTAAAAATAAATATTGAATTTATTTATTCATTTTTGATTGGAATTAAAATATCAAAAAACTAAATAAAATAATAAATAAATACAAATATGTGACAAACAAATAATATTTTTATATATATAATGTATATTAAAAAAAATTCTACTACTTTTTTCGAACTACAGTGTTTTATTTTATTTCATATTTTTTGTTTAATTGGTGTTTTTGTTATTTTGTACAAATAATTGACTCATTATTCGTTTGAAAAAGTAATAAATAAATAAGTTAATTCATTCAAACTCTGTTTGTAAAAATCCTATATTTTGAAAATATGATTTTTTTTTTTTAATTACATTATTAGAAAAAAAAAAAATCGATCCTTTAATGAATAAATTATTAAAAACATTAAAAAAAAACATTCAATTCTTAAAAAACAACATTCAAAGTTTCAACTTTTGAACAACATAACATGAACATGAATAATTGTGATGACCTTCATCTTCATCTTCTCTTGAACGACAGTCGACCAGTTCTTGTGTCGCACCGAGTCCATCGCGGACATCGTGATCCTGGTGGACGGGTCTTGGAGCATCGGTCGCCTCAACTTCCGACTGGTCCGGAACTTCCTGGAGAACCTGGTCCACGCCTTCGACGTGGGGATCGACAAGACCAGAATAGGTCCGGTGACGCCTTGAGATCATGACATGGACCAGAACTAAAAAAAAAAAAATGATTCCAGGTCTGGCCCAGTACAGCGGGGACCCCAGGATCGAGTGGCACCTGAACGCCTTCACCACCAAAGAGGCCGTCCTGGACGCCGTGAAGAATCTGCCGTACAAAGGAGGAAACACTCTGACGGGTGAATCATCCTCTTCCCCGTGAAAACCTTAAATCCTATTGTCTGTGTATTTATGTCTCTTTTGTCCGTCGTCCCAAATCCTTCTCTTCCACTCGTCCAGGTCTGGCGCTGACCTACATTCACGAGAACTGCTTCAAGCCCGAGTCTGGCGCTCGCCTCGGCGTACCCAAGATAGGAATCCTCATCACGGACGGGAAGTCTCAGGATGATGTGATCCCGCCCGCCGAGAGCTTAAGGAACGCCGGCGTTGAGCTGTTTGCCATCGGTGAGGACGCGTCTAAGTCGACGACCAGCTGTGCCGTGAAATATGAACGTAATACACGGTTTGGTCGAGCCGCGGGTTGATGTGGTCGCGACATTCCGGAGTCATCGGCACACGCACACAAATATCACGGTACTTGGAGGTTGATTTACTGGCAAGAAGTTATTAATATTAGCCTCACAACATTTACTTTACGCTCGCTGGAGCACGAGAGGAACTTTTAATGATTTTAAAATGATAGATTTACAGTAGTTTGGTTTCTCGCTATATCGATGTTAACCCTTTCAATGTGTATTTTTTATATCTTGTACACAGTATTACATATTTAAATATATTCTAACAAACTGCAGTCAGACTGACAAAGATTCTTCACTTTGTTCACACTTTTTAAAACTCTAATTTAGGCTCTAATCACCAAACGCACATTTGTATTTGTATAGCGCTTTTCCAGACCAGGGTCACAAAGCGCTTAAACAATCCAAACAATATTCAATAAAGTATATACTTTAAAGATCAAGATAAAACTGATAATACAACAGGAGTTCCAGAAAATCAAGGAAAAGCCTGAACAAATAGAAACGTCTTAAGATGTTTCTTAAAGTAATCAGTAGATCCATCAAGCGCAAAGAGAGAAAAACTGTGAACTCCCATGATGCCTTTCTACACACTGCTCTATTTAGTGCATGCTGATTGGTCGCTACTATATTGTATTTCATATTCTACGTCTATGTTGCTTATGTCAAAAAGTCATAGAGGCTATGATTGGTCGGCTGGGCGGCAAAGCATTACGGGAGCTGTTTAGGTCACCGTTACTGAGAGGGTTGTTGAGGCCTCGTGTGCAATGTTGAGTCTGTTGATTATTAGGTTAACTTATACTTACCTCGGTACTGACCACTGCATGGATCGTCCCCAGGCGTGAAGAACGCGGACGAGAACGAGCTGTACTCCATCGCCTCGGAGCCGGACCACTCTCACGTCTACAACGTGGCCGACTTCAACATCATGAGCTCCATCGTTGAGGGTCTGAGCAGGACGGTGTGCGAGCAGGTGCAGCAGCAGCACAAGGACATCAAGCAGAGTGAGAGGCTTATAGTGAGATAGTTTGTCTCTGAAGATGATCCTCGACAACGATGTCTTTACGTTTCCAGATCACGTGCCGGAGACGACGGGGCCGCCCACCGACCTGGTGACCTCAGAGGTCACGCCTCGAAGCTTCAGGGTCTCGTGGAGTCGCTCGCCTGGAACTGTTGAGAAATACAGAGTCGTTTACTCTCAGGGCGAAGAACCACAGGAGGTGAGATGTTGACGGACGTCGACACGTTTATACCAGGAAGTACAGCAGAATGTTGATGACATTTTTAATGATACTTTGAATTAATGTTTTCTAATGTTGCATTGAATAGATTTTTAATTTACTAATTGATCAATTTAAATATTTAATCTGTTTTTCAAATATTAATAAAAAAAAATAAATTGTTTCTTTAAAATAATTAAATTGAAAAATCAAATATTTAAAAAATGAATTTACACATTGTGACTCAAATAAATCAAAAATAAATGTTCGAAATTCAATATTCTAGTCCATTCGTATTCTTTTAAATCAATAACAAAATGTAATGTGTTATCGGAAAACTTTTTTTAAACATGGTGGAACTATTATACAGTAACATTTTTATATTGTATTTAAAAAGCTTAGAATTTTTAAATAGTGGCTTTAGAAAAAATACTTTTAATTATTGAAATTAGAATATGAAACGCTAATATGTGTAAAAAAAAAAGAAAGAAAGATGTAAGTTAATTAATTTGAAAGTATTTCAATTTTGAATTAAAATTTCTATATTGTATTCAAAAAGCTTAGCATTTGAAAATGGTGGCTTTAGAAAAAATATATTTTTATTATAGAAATTTGAATATCAAACTCTATTTGTAATTTTCTTTTATTCATCTTGAAAATAATTGAATTTTTAATTCAATTATTTAAAAAACTCAAATTCAACATTTTTAATATGCAACTGTTTTAACTTGATTATTTAAAACAAAAAACAAATTAGACTTTTCAAAAATATTAAATGAAGTTATATTTATACAATAATAATAATTTAATCTTTTAGTAAAGTAACATAAAATAAATAATTGCTTATTAAATAAACTAAAACAAGTTTTAACGCGTATGTTAAATTCAATGTTCTGAAGCCACTGATCTCAGTGACAGCAGCAGATTAAACCAACTATGACTTCTGTGAGAAGCTGGTTCTGTGTTTCCATGAAAGTGCAGAAGAGGTTCAATCTTCAAGGTCAGACTGACCAGCTGGTCCAGACCTGCGTGGTCGCTGACCTTCGCCGACCTTCTCCAGCCACAGATCGTTCCTCAACTCTGTGATTTTAAAGCCATAAATCCGAGCACTTGCATCCGTTGGTTTGACCCCCGTGTCTCCTTCCATCTGTGCTCCTGCTTCCATCATCACCTCATGTTCACGTCTCTCTGATGCTCCACCAGCTCCTGGTGGACGGACAGCAGACGTCCGTGGAGCTGCAGCCTCTCCAGGCTCTGACTGAGTATCAACTGGCTGTGTTCGCCGTGTACGCCAACGAAGACAGTGAACCCCTGAGAGGATCTCAGACCACACGTGAGTCACCGACACGTTATCTGCTGTAGAAGAAATCAAGGGTTTTTAACTTTTAAAAAAACCTCAATGGAAAGTCTTGGAAAACAGATCTGGACTGAAGGAGGATTCAACTGTTGCAGTGCATGATGGGTGTTGTGACTATTTGTGGAGAACATTTGAAGAAAATGTGGATGAAGGAACTGCTGGTTCAATTTTGGTACTTTTAGCAACTTTATTGTCCGTTTACATAGTTTGTTTCCTTTCAAAGCTACAAACTATTGACTAATATATGTTTCATCACATTTTAACAGTTTAATTTATGTCCAATGTTCATACTCGGAAAAAATATATATTTGAAGCTATTTAAAAAAATATTAAACTGAGATTTTTTCCATATTGAGAGGTTCAATTTATTTTTATTTAATAATTCAATTTAATAATTTTGTCATTAAAAGGTTGATTTTCTTTATATATTAAATTGTTGACACCATTATACACACATTTTTATATTGAATTTCAAAGGCTACGAATGAGAAAGTATTGAATTTAGAAAATCATTTTTTAAATTATTGCTACTAAAATATCAAACTCTGATTACATTTTTTGGTATAGAGTCTGTCGAATTCAATTTTTAAATTAAAAATGACTTAACACTTAAAAAAACAGAATCATTCATTTTAAAAAGTTGTATTAAAATAAATTATTTAAAAAAAACAGCAAAATCAATCTTTGAATGAAGAATGTTCAATGAATGATTTGAATTCATAATTGAATAAAACACAATAAAAAAAAACAACCTTTAAATGTAAGTAATTTTGTCATCAATGATTCAATGAGACCAATGAAATGTTGACAACCTTCATCTTCTGCTGACCCTGATCGTCTGTTGTGTCCAGTGTCTCTCCCGACCGTGACGGGCCTGCAGCTGCAGGACATGACGTCCAGCTCCATCAGGGCGAGGTGGGACGCCGTGAAGGGATCTTCAGGCTTCATGCTGCTGTACGCGCCGCTCTCTGACAACGGCCACTTGGACGAGAAGGAGGTGATGAACCAACAAACCTCCCACCGATCTCCTGCTCCTGCTCCTGAACCTCTTCTCCTTCAGGTCAAAGTGTCGGACGCCGTCACGGAGCTGGAGCTGGACGGGCTCCTCCCTCACACCGTCTACAGCGTCACCGTCTACGCCATGTACGGGGACGAGGCCAGCGACCCCATGACCAACCAGGCCACCACACGTGAGTCGGACCCTCAGACCCTCGAAGCTCCATCTATAACTCTTGCTTCTCTCCTCAGTACCGCTCGGTCCTCCCAGGAACCTGCAGTTCTCTGATGTCACTCACAACTCTGCTCACATCAGCTGGTACCCCCCTGGCCACGGGGTCAAAGGTTACCGCATCATGTGGGTGAAGACCGACGGACTGGTCACTCAGGAGGTGTGTGTTTGACTTCTTTATCGTCGATTAACTGACCAGAGGTTTAGATTAGAAACTAAAGAAGGAGCAACAACTGTGTGAATTGATCAAATAAAGCTTAATGTTCTTTAATTATTCATTTAATTTAGTTTTATTTACTTTTGTTTAATACCTTTTAAAACAATGAGCTTTCAATGTTTTTCCCAAAAATATTTAATTAAATCGTATTACGGGCCAAAAAACAAAAAGATATTTAGAGAATAATAATGAATGATCATAATAAACTATAAATATATAATAAAAATATTATTATTTTCTACATGATCTTCAAGGGGAGCCACAAACACAAAATATTTCTGAACGCTAACTAATACTTTCTCTCGACAAAATACTTTATTTATTTATTTTAACTTACTTTCACTTGTCATTTTAGTGTTTTTTGGTCCATCAAAGTTTTCAATATCATACAAATGAATATAAAATACAATAGTATTCCATCAAATTACAACTTTAAGATAATACATAAGATATACCTTAATTTAAAGACATATGTTACACAAATTATTATTAATAATAATAATAATAATAATAATAATAATAATTAATTTTTCTTATAAGGCTCCTTTAAACACACAAGGTCACCAAAGAAACATATGTTTAAAGATAAGAAAGATACGAAAGACTTTTATAAGTGTTACAGTTAAGTTAAAATTAAACTAAAAAAACAATAATAAGTCATAGGAAATTAAAATAAGAAATTAAAATGCAATAAAATGAACACAATCATGAATGAAAAATGATAAATATAAATAGATCAATTAAGATAAGCCTTTATTTTTTCCACATTTCTGAAATTTAATTTGTCACAACAGCTATTAAAACATCCAAAAATATGCCCTAAAAACAATTTAAAAAAAAAATAATAAAAATGACAAATAATACAATTAAAGTTCAACTAATGTGTTGATTTAATTGACTGTTAAATATATATTGTACTCATCAGTGTGTGTTTGTACAAAACTCTTTTAATAAAGAAATTTAGATTAGAAAATGAGATTAAGCCCCGCCCACTGAAAACACTCCCTCAAGCTCAAGTCTTGTGTCCATAACCACGCCCACTCTGCTGCGATTGGTCATGCATCAAGGTTTGTCACCGCGTGTCATCAATCCTGGAAGTCTCCACTTCCAAAGGACTCGTTGTATAAACAAAGAGGGGCGTGATTACACCTTGCTGGAGGAGCAGTGAAGCTATTATTACCTGATAATGGACTCTCGTAACCTCTCCTTCGCCCAGATTTCAGAGTAACTTTCTAAAGTATTAAGTTCAAAACATGGTCACTTTAGTTGGTCTTTAAATAAAGGCTATAATAAAAAATAATGGTAAATAAATCATTAAAGTACATCATTAAGTTCTCACACTACAGAAGCTTATAAACATTAATTAAATGTTATGCAATTAATTATGTAACGAGACAAATATTTACATTCCATGATATAAACTAATCTTGTTTTTTCTTATTTATAATATCCTTCTGTTCATATATCAGCATCATATAAAGACTGTGGTTCTTTGATGCGCCCCCTCACGACAGCGTAGAATGTCCCCCTCAGGGGGATGTACTGCCCCCCCCTGACTCCGAGGGTGTTCCGAGAGAGACAGAAACATTTTTCAGGAATCCAACGTTTTCCAAATGAAACGGCTGCTTCTGCAGGTGTCAGAGCAATTTGCATGTTTTGGGAGTAATGTCCGGATCATCCAGCAAATTGAGATTGTGACCCGGAGGAGCCGTAATGTGTCTGTTCGCTCGGAGACGGGATCACATGAGGCACCGGTGTGGACGGGGGGAGGACCCGGGTCGCGGCGGGTCTCTCTGAATAAAAAAAAAGGGATAAAAAAGAAAGTAGTTAAGTTTGAGAGTTGAGTTAACAGGCTCTTGTTGTTTTGTGCGCCCGCAGGTGGAGGTGGGTCCGGTGGACTCGTACGACCTCGGTGACCTCACGTCTCTGGCCGAGTACTCGGTGGCCATCTTTGCTCTGTACGCCGAGGGCCAGTCGGAGCCGCTCACCGATGGATTCACCACAAGTAAGCACATGAGCGCCTGTTGCTGGTGTGTATTGTCAGGATACGATACTGCGGCAACGATATATTAAGATACTGTAGGATATATGTGTAGTATTGTCGAGTACTTGACTCTGGTGTTGTGATATTGTAGTAACAAGTATATATTTGTAGTATTGTCCAGTTCTTGACTCTGGTGTTGTGATAGTGTAGTAACAAGTATATATGTGTAATATTGTTGAGTACTTGACTCTGGTGTTGTGATAGTGTAGTAACGAGAACATATGTGTAGTATTGTCCAGTTCTTGACTCTGGTGTTGTGATAGTGTAGTAACGAGAACATATGTGTAGTATTGTCCAGTACTTGACTCTGGTGTTGTGATAGTGTAGTAACAAGTATATATGTGTAGTATTGTCCAGTACTTGACTCTGGTGTTGTAGTATTTACAGACCACATGACTCTTGACGAAGTCGTAACTACTTTCATTTGTTTTCAAACCAAAATATGTTCAAAGATCAGCTTTAAAAGCTGCTGGAGTCACTGTATCCTCTCGTCCTCAGTCGTCCACTGGATTTTATTGTTAATCCCAGCTTTTGTTGATGTCGCTTGATGTTAAGAAAAATACTTAAAATATGAAAGAAAGATGAATTTAAATTCAACCTTTGCTGCTTTCACATTTTTTAACGACTAATATTTACCAAAAAACATAAAATCGACCAAAAAACTATTTCCATGAAACAAGATTTCAAATGTCAATCAATCAGAGGTAGTGTCGCTTCGAGAGAAATGAGTCCTCAGTCATCTCTGGGATGTCGCAGGATTTAATTTTAATGATGCGATGACTGCCGCCATCTAGTGGCTGGAAGTTTAATTGCCACACAAAAATGAAGAAATGTGGGGAACATTTTCACTTTAATTATAAAAGCCAAAGAAAAATTAATTGTATTATTTTAATCACGATTTATTGAAACCATATAAAATGCCCCAAAAACGACAACAAATAACACAATATAGTTTTTCACAATAACCTTATGATATTCAAGTGTATCGTTATTTTCTTACACCTCTAGTAAGTCTTTAAAATCTGCTGGAGTCGACTGTATCCTCTCGTCCTCAGTCAACGCCTGGATGTTGTTGCTCCTTTAGCTGCAGAGGACGTACTGACTGCTGCCCTCTAGTGTCCTAAGAATCAATTCCAACAGAAGAATGACATATTGAAGTTGAAAATAAAAAAAAATTGTTTATTCATTATGAAAATAAAGCATAAAAGAGAGACAGTTTTAATTGATCCAGTGCAGTTCAATATGGATACGTTATCGTGGATAAAAATATCATAACAATATTTTCTCGCACCTCACGCTGCCATGTCGTGTTTTTTAACTGTTTTCATTGCGTCTCGCTCGTCTCTGCCGACGGCACTTTTGCCTCCAATATATTTGCAACGGTCCCGTTAAAAACCTGCGTCGTTTCTCTCTTTATGCCAAATTGTGTGGAATTTTATGAGCAGTGCTGATCCTCCTGCTCTCCTGGCTCCAGGCCCGTCTCATTTGCACCTCAGCATAAAAGGCCAGGCGCATTAGAAGGTCATTTGAGCGTCGCTGACCGTTCCGTCACGCTAACGGCTATTGATTTTTTTGGGGGGAATATTCCTTTAAGCAATACGTCGTTAAGCTACAGTGATGAGTCGGTGAAAAGGTTTTGTTATTTTTTTTTTTGTTGAGGAAGGAGGTGATTAGACGGGTCGTGTAGGAACACTGAGATACTCCAGAACCTTTTAGCCAAACTTTCTTAACACGAAAAACATGTTTCTGTAATGGTTTAAAAAAAAAAGAAGAAGGTGTATCCACTTTGATGGGTTTCCTGGATGGCAAAGCATTATGGGAGATGTTTATGTCACCGTTACTGAGAGGGTTGTTGGGTAACTTGTAACTTTAAATGCATGTCGTAACGATATTGTCAAAAAAGATATGTGTGTAATATTTAACCCTTGTGGGTCAAGGTGACCCGGTGGCTCAGAAGCAAATGTTTTTGTTCTGTGCATAAGTATTTATGGAAGCCAGGAGGGTCGGTCACCTTGACCCAGAGACAACACAAGGGATACCACAAACACGTTTGTTTTCAGGCCCCCGGGTCACCTTGACCCAGAGACAACACAAGGGATACCACAAACACGTTTGTTTTCAGGCCCCCGGGTCACCTTGACCCAGAGACAACACAAAGGATACCACAAACACGTTTGTTTTCAGGCCCCCGGGTCACCTTGACCCAGAGACAACACAAGGGTTAAGTGTCTCCATATTTCCTTCTTTCAGTTCCAGTTCCAGGTCCTCTGGACTTCCACTCCAGTGACGTCGACACAGACGCTTTCAAGGTCAACTGGGAACACTCTGCCGATGACATCATCCTCTATAGACTCTCCTGGGCTCCGTTGATGGGAGGAGACACTAGAGAGGTGAGTTCAAGTACTTCTACTATCATCCTTCACTGCTTCAAGTACTTCTACTATCATCCTTCACTGCTTCAAGTACTACTACTATCATCCTTCACTGCTTCAAGTACTTCTACTATCATCCTTCACTGCTTCAAGTACTTCTACTATCATCCTTCACTGCTTCAAGTACTACTACTATCATCCTTCACTGCTTCAAGTACTTCTACTATCATCCTTCACTGCTTCAAGTACTACTACTATCATCCTTCACTGCTTCAAGTACTACTACTATCATCCTTCACTGCTTCAGGTACTACTACTATCATCCTTCACTGCTTCAAGTACTTCTACTATCATCCTTCACTGCTTCAAGTACTACTACTATCATCCTTCACTGCTTCAAGTACTTCTACTATCATCCTTCACTGCTTCAAGTACTTCTACTATCATCCTTCACTGCTTCAAGTACTACTACTATCATCCTTCACTGCTTCAAGTACTTCTACTATCATCCTTCACTGCTTCAAGTACTTCTACTGTCATCCTCCCCTGCTTCAAGTACTTCTACTGTCATCCTCCCCTGCTTGAAGTACTTCTACTATCATCCTCCCCTGCTTCAAGTACTTCTACTGTCATCCTCCCCTGCTTGAAGTACTTCTACTATCATCCTCCCCTGCTTGAAGTACTTCTACTGTCATCCTCCCCTGCTTGAAGTACTTCTACTATCATCCTCCCCTGCTTCAAGTACTTCTACTGTCATCCTCCCCTGCTTGAAGTACTTCTACTATCATCCTCCCCTGCTTTAAGTACTTCTACTGTCATCCTCCCCTGCTTCAAGTACTTCCACTACCATCCTCCCCTGCTTCAAGTACTTCCACTACCATCCTCCACTGCTTAAAGTACTTCTTCTATCATCCTCCACTGCTTCAAGTACTTCTACTATCATCCTTCACTGCTTCAAGTACTTCTACTATCATCCTCCCCTGCTTCAAGTACTTCTACTATCATCCTCCCCTGCTTCAAGTACTCCTACTACCATCCTCCCCTGCTTCAAGTACTTCTACTATCATCTTCCCCTGCTTCAAGTACTTCTATCATCCTCCCCTGCTTCAAGTACTTCTACTGTCATCCTCCCCTGCTTGAAGTACTTCTACTATCATCCTCCCCTGCTTTAAGTACTTCTACTGTCATCCTCCCCTGCTTCAAGTACTTCTACTATCATCCTCCACTGCTTCAAGTACTTCCACTACCATCCTCCCCTGCTTCAAGTACTTCCACTACCATCCTCCACTGCTTAAAGTACTTCTACTATCATCCTCCACTGCTTCAAGTACTTCTACTGTCATCCTCCCCTGCTTCAAGTACTTCCACTATCATCCTCCCCTGCTTAAAGTACTTCTACTATCATCCTCCACTGCTTCAAGTACTTCTAGTATGTACTTTTTTGAGTATTGTTTTGATTGTCTAAGCGCTTTGTGACCCTGGTCTCGAAAAGCGCTATATAAATAAATATTACTTACTTACTTACTTACTATCATCCTCTCCTGCTTCAAGTACTTCTACTATCATCCTCCACTGCTTCAAGTACTTCTACTATCATCCTCCCCTGCTTCAAGTACTTCTACTATCATCCTCCCCTGCTTCAAGTACTTCTACTATCATCCTCCCCTGCTTCAAGTACTTCTATCATCCTCCTCTGCTTCAAGTACTTCTACTATCATCCTCCCCTGCTTCAAGTACTTCTACTATCATCCTCCCCTGCTTCAAGTACTTCTATCATCCTCCTCTGCTTCAAGTACTTCTACTATCATCCTCCACTGCTTCAAGTACTTCTACTATCATCCTCCCCTGCTTCAAGTACTTCTACTATCATCCTCCCCTGCTTCAAGTACTTCTATCATCCTCCCCTGCTTCAAGTACTTCTAGTATGTACTTTTTTGAGTATTGTTTTGATTGTCTTAGCGCTTTGTGACCCTGGTCTCGAAAAGCGCTATATAAATAAATATTACTTACTTACTTACTATCATCCTCTCCTGCTTCAAGTACTTCTACTATCATCCTCCACTGCTTCAAGTACTTCTACTATCATCTCCCCTGCTTCAAGTACTTCTACTATCATCCTCCCCTGCTTCAAGTACTTCTACTATCATCCTCCCCTGCTTCAAGTACTTCTATCATCCTCCTTTGCTTCAAGTACTTCTACTATCATCCTCCCCTGCTTCAAGTACTTCTACTATCATCCTCCCCTGCTTCAAGTACTTCTACTATCATCCTCCCCTGCTTCAAATACTTCTACGATCATCCTCCCCTGCTTCAAGTACTTCTACTATCATCCTCCCCTGCTTCAAATACTTCTACTATCATCCTCCCCTGCTTCAAGTACTTCTACTATCATCCTCCCCTGCTTCAAATACTTCTACGATCATCCTCCCCTGCTTCAAGTACTTCTACTATCATCCTCCCCTGCTTCAAATACTTCTACTATCATCCTCCCCTGCTTCAAGTACTTCTACTATCATCCTCCCCTGCTTCAAGTACTTCTACTATCATCCTCTCCTGCTTCAAGTACTTCTACTATCATCCTCCCCTGCTTCAAGTACTTCTACTATCGTCCCCAACAGGCTCGTCGTCTGCTCCACACATATTAAAATTGAAGAGTTAGCTCCAGATTAATTTGATGTCTTCTGAGGTTATGGTAGTAAAATTTAAATTTGTATTAGGAGATAAAAATCCTTATCGAGCCAGAAGTTTTCAACACCCAGCCGTGCTTTTATGATCAGAGAGTCACCAGTGAAGTGCAGTTAGGAGTCTATAGACGAGTGTAACCACTGATGGTAAAACCTCTGGCTCAGTCTAATTAATGGAAGAATAAATCTACCATTAATGGCTCCAGGGCTTTTATGACCATGATGTGGGAGTTTAAAGGGTGTCAGCGATAGAGTTCTTATGGCTGGAGAGTGTGTGTGTGTGTGTGTGTGCGTGTGTGTGTGTGTGTATCTGTGTGTGTGTAAAGAGATTTATCAGAGCTGAGTCAGTGGTACTGCAGCCAGAGTGAACTGGACCTCGACATTGTGTTGATGACAGTAGGAAGAAAAATAATAAAATATATAAAATGAAAAATGAGTTCAATAAATCATCACAGTTATTTGTTTATGTTGTGTAGTGTTTATGTGGGTAAGGTTGTGCAGGGTTTTGTGATTCTGTTTTGTTTAGTGTAGCGTTGTGCAGTGTAGTGCTGTGCAGTTGGTTTTTATGTTGTGTAATGTAGTTTAGCGTAGTTTTGTGTACTTTATTTTTATGTTGTGTTGTATAGTGTTGTGTTGTTTAGTGAAGTGGTGCATAGTGTTGTGGTGTGTTGTTTAATTGTATGTAGTGTACTGTTGTTCAAATGTATATTGTGTTGTTTAGTGTAGTTTTGTTTAATTTTGTGGTGTGTAGTGTTGTGTAATGTTGGTTAAGTTGTCATAACTACATACTTACTTGTGTAGTGTTGTTTAATTTTATGTTGTGTAGTGTTGTCCACTATAGTTTTGTTTAAATTGTTGTTGTGTAGTGTTGCGTAATGTTGTTTAAGTTTTCATAACTACATACTTACTTGTGTAGTGTTGTTTAATTTTATGTTGTGTAGTGTTGTCCACTATAGTTTTGTTTAAATTGTTGTTGTGTAGTGTTGCGTAATGTTGTTTAAGTTTTCATAACTACATACTTACTTGTGTAGTGTTGTTTAATTTTATGTTGTGTAGTGTTGTCCACTATAGTTTTGTTTAAATTGTTGTTGTGTAGTGTTGCGTAATGTTGTTTAAGTTTTCATAACTACATACTTACTTGTGTAGTGTTGTTTAATTTTATGTTGTGTAGTGTTGTCCACTATAGTTTTGTTTAAATTGTTGTTGTGTAGTGTTGCGTAATGTTGTTTAAGTTTTCATAACTACATACTTACTTGTGTAGTGTTGTTTGATTTTATGTTGTCTAGTTTTATGTTGTGTTGTGTATTGTAATTGTATAGGTTTTTGTTGTTGTTGTGTAGTGTTGTCCACTGTAGTTTTGTTTAAATTGTTGTTACAAATAAAACTTTATTACTTGTGTAGTGTTGTTTATTTTTATGTTGTGCACTGTAGTTAAATTGTGGTTGTGTAGTGTTGTTTATGTTTATGTTGTGTAGTGTTGTTTAATTTAATTCAATTCTATTTGTTTGAATAAATGAATTATTTAATTGTATTTGCCACTTTAATGTCATTTATCTTATTCTATTTTGTTTTCTATTCTTATGTTGTTTGTTTGTTTATCTTCAAAAGTGTCTTGTGTGATCTTGAAGTGTGTGTGTGTGTGTGTGTGTGTTTAATAATTCCACTCTTTATATCAAAAACAAGTCTCTGATCACAGATATCAAGAGTTTAGTTTCAAAGCCCAGGATTTCTGTGTGAACGCTCTGGTCGTCGTGTGAGACGTGTGTTGTTGTGTGTTGTTGTGCAGGTGGTTCTGAGTGCACGTGACGACACGTACGCGCTGACGGGTCTGAGTCCGTCCACCGAGTACGAGGTTCTGCTGACGGCCGTGTTCAAGGACCAGACGGAGAGCGACACGGCGACGGTGCTGGAAACCACACGTAAGATTCATGCGTCTGCGTGTGTTTATATAACGATGACAAAAGTGTTTTTGCGTGTTTATATCCTCGTCAAAATTCAAATCCACCAATTAATGGAGAGCCGCGCCTAAACCACTGTTGCTATTTTGGTGAGAGTCGACCACTGCTGCGGCAAAACAACACCAGGTTTCACTCAAAACAAAACCATTGATCAAATATTTAGTCGTTATTTGATCAAAAAACTGTCAAACTAGATCATTTATATTTTTACATCATTGAGTTCTTCTGCCCAAAATTAGCTGTTTTTAACAAAACAATGATTTTATTAGTATTAGTATTAGTATAAAAGTATTTTTTACTCGTCAGGATTATTTGTATTTTCATGCAAAAAAAAATTTTTAAAACATGAAGCAAGTTTTTTTCCAATTAAAATGATTCCCAGCAAACACAAATGAACCTCATATATACTCATTTATGTTCTATTCACTTCACTTTAAGTCACTTTCACCATACATTTGTCTTTTATTTCTATTTTATTGCATTTCTTTGTATTGTATGGTACTTTTACTTAACTATTTTCAATTATTTTTTGTATTTTACTGTACTTGGTTTTAATTTTAATTTAATTTATTTAACTTTGTTCATTTATTTTTTTGTATTTTATTGTTCTTACTTTACTTCCTTTTAATTTATTTAACTTTGTTCATTTATTTTTTTGTATTTTATTGTTTTTACTTTACTTCCTTTTAATTTATTTAACTTTTTTCATTTAATTTTTGTATTTTATTGTTTTTAAGTCACTTGTTTTTTTGTTTTTTTGTTTTGTTTTTTATTTTAATGAGGTTATATTCCACTTAATGAAAGATAAAAAAGAAACAGAAAAAGTGCAAGATATTTTTTGTCAAATTCCCAGCTTTTCACATTTTTGCTTCATTACTCAGTATTTGTTGGTCTCCAGCATTTGTTTGCTGCTCAGATCAATGTCTCAACGGTTCCAGACCAAACCGATACTTATGATATTATACTCACCGGTGAACCGTGTGAAACCACTCGACAGGCTGCTTTCTACTCTGGGAAAGTAGACGTGAACGATTTTTGCTACAAATAATTCATCAGCATGTTGAACTTGAAAAACCCTCAAGTTAATCGAACGCAATTAAACGACACGGATTGACACCTGAAGGATCACGATCACATGAGACCAATTAGGTTCGTCCGTTTGTTCCCCAACGTCGCCTCTAATCCATGATTCCAGAAGATTCTCACCTAATTACTGACGCATTGATGTCCAGAGTTTCAGTCCAATTATCTGATTCCTGCTCTGGTGTCTCCCCAGTGGCAGCAACAACAACCATCGCCACGACGACGCTCGGTAACAATCCTCCGTCTTTTTGTTCTCGTGTAACAAACGCATGTCGCAGGAAAGAAAAATATGATAATTCCACCTGTGAACACTTGAGGAATCTGGAGGAAAAGATGAAAGTTTTTAATGATTTTCATCAAGTTATCGTCGAGTCACGACTCAGACGTGATGCAGAAGCAGATCCTTCACTTTTTCATCCCGTTTGTTTGACATTTTGAATTAATTCTTATATTTATATATTCTATGAAAGGATATCATCTCAATATTGAATTTAACATTTCAAATATTGAACTTTATATTGTTTATTTTTATTTTTATCAACATTTTTTTTAAGCATTGAATCATTTTTCTGAAAAATATATACATTAAAAGGTTGAAATTTGTTTTAATAAATAATTCAAATTAATAATTTGTCTATTCAAATGTTTTTGAATAATTGAAATTTAAGTTTTAAATTATTAATATTTTATATCTTTTTTAATTTAAAATAAAAATGTTGGTCACATTATAATAAAAATATTTTTCTATTGAATTTAAAAGGATAGAAAATAAAAAATATTAAATGTAGAAAATGTATTTTTGAATAAATGGAATTTAAAAAAAAAACAAACAAGTAATAATTGGGAAAATATTAGAAAAAAAAATAAATTAATTCAACCTTTCAATATTTACTGTAACGAAAATTAAGTGTAAAAAATAAATCTTTAAATGAATAATTGTAAAAACCTTTTTTTTAAATAAATTATTAAATTCAATTATAAAAAACAAAACAAATGTAACTTTTTCTAAAGAAAATAAATGGTTGAATGAAAAAACAAAAGAAAATCAACTTTTTAAAGGTAAAAACACATATAAACGTATATAAAAACATAGTACTCCAATGACATGATGAACACCGTTTCCTCCCAGTGTTGCGACAGGCGGTGACTAACCTGCAGCTGAGCGACGAGACCACGGAGACCCTGGAGGCGTCGTGGGAACTGGACGATCCTCACGTGCACAGCTTCAGACTCTCGTACAAGAGCATCAACAGAGAGCAGGGACACGAGAGCGTGAGTTCAGTTTACAAATATTTATTTATATATATACAGTACTGTGCAAAAGTTTGAGGCAGGTGTGGAAAAAATGCTGTGAACTAAGAATGTTTTAAAAAATGGACGTGTTATTAGTTTATTTTCATCAATGAACAGAAGAGAAATGTCTATCAAATTAATATTAAGTGTGACGACCCTTTGCCTTTGAAACAGCATCAATTCTTCTAGGTTTACTTGCACACAGTTTTTGAAGGACTTTGCTGGAAGGTTGCTCCAAACATGTTGGAGAACGAACCACAGATCTTCTGCAGATGTTTCTCAAATCCTCCTGTCTCTCCATGTGATCCCAGACACACTCCATGATGTTGAGATCATACCATCACTTCTTCTTCTTCTTCTTCTTTACGCTAAAGATATTTCTTCATGACATTGACTCTATGCTTGGGCTCGTTGTCCTGCTGCAGAATTCATTTTGGGTCAGATCCTATGCTTTCATAGTTGAGTCGCTCGGCCTTGTTTCCGAGGAATGTTTGGCTGCAACTCCTCCATGAAGACACTTCTGGCCAGACTTCTCTGGACAGTACATGGTGTACCTGGTCCCACTGGTTTTCTGCCAGTTCTGAGGTGAATCTTCACATTTGGAAGGGAAATAATCTTGATGTGTCTTTCATCTGCTGCACTGAGTCTCCTTGATCAACCTCTGCGTCTACGATCTTCTACGTCGTTTCTTTGTGCTTCTTCAAAAGAGCTGGAACATCTTGAAACTTCTCCTTTGAAACCTTCGTCTGGGAGAAACCTTGTTGATGCAGTAGAAGTATCTTGTGTCTTGTTGCTCAGTCATGCTGTATGACCTTTGACATGAACCTCAGCTCTGTAGCAGAGTTTGTTCCTCACCCAGTTTGAAGCTCCTACACTTCTGTATCTTCTTCACTTCATGACTGTGTTTCAACCTTCTTGTGACCTTGATGATCATTAGCATCTGTTTGGTAGAATTGGTTGATCAAACACTAGAATCCTACATGTATTGTCTGCAGTTCATACAAAACTCTGCAATGAGAATTCTGAGCCGTTCTAGTAGAAGAACTCACATTTCTCCGATCCTTAAAACTCTTCACTGGCTGCCAGTTTCTACTGACTACGACTACTACTGTACTACTACTACTGACTCCTTCAAGAAACATCTTAAGATATTCTTATTTGTGCTTTTGCATGATTTTCTGAGACTCCTGTGTTTGTACTTATGTGTCTTGATCTTTTAAAGTATATATTTTAACTGTGTATTGTTTTTGATTGTTAAAGCGCTTTGTGACCCTGGTCTAGAAAGATCTTTACAAATAACCTTTACTTACTTACTTACTAACTTAGTTACTTAGTTAGTTACTTACTTAGTTACTTAGTTACTTACTTAGTTACTTAGTTACTTACTTACTTAGTTACTTAGTTACTTACTTAGTTACTTAGTTACTTACTTACTTACTTACTTAGTTACTTACTTAGTTACTTAGTTACTTACTTACTTAGTTACTTAGTTACTTAATTACTTACTTACTTACTTAGTTACTTAGTTACTTACTTACTTACTTACTTACTTACTTACTTACTTACTTAGTTACTTACTTACTTAGTTAGTTACTTACTTACTTAGTTACTTAATTACTTAGTTACTTACTTACTTACTTACTTAGTTACCTACTTAGTTACTTAATTACTTACTTACTTACTACAAAACCCCTGACTTTTTGCGAACGTACCTTTAAGAATTGATGCTGGTTTGAAGGCAAAGGGTAATAAAAACACATATTGATTAAGATTTTCTCTTTTGTTCGCTCACTTTGTTTATTTTCTGTTAATAAATCTTGTTACATTTCTGTTAATTGATGAAAATAAACTCTTAACACTCTTTTATTTAAAGCATTCTTAGTTTACATCATTATTTCACACCTGCCTAAAACTTTTGCACTATATTCAGCCTTCATCACACACACACACACACACACACACACACACACACACACACACACACACACACACACACACACACACACACACACACTCTTCTTCTTCAGCCATTTCTCTTCCCTCGCTCCACTTCCTCCCTTCACTCGTGCGGCTTTCATTTCCTATGGCGGTGTCAGATCTGGGAAGATGGAGCGAGCGGGCCGGGTCACAAGACATCCCATTATCTTTGCAGCAGCTCTTTACCTCTGTGGTCCAGAACCTCTCCAGGGTCGACACTAGCGTTCAAACAGAGGGAGAGTGAACCCAGCAGGGGGCAGGCTTTAGACCCATGAAAGTTTTATTTTGAAAGAGGTAGAGAACCGCGACAGTGGCGACAACATTCCATGATTCATGAGCTTGTTTTTCCTGCTCATACTTAGCATTCAAATGTATGTCTGGTGTGTTTCTTATCTGGTCGGCATCGGTCGAGCTGCGTCTCCACCAGACGTCCGTCGTCTTCAAATCGTCTGAGATTTTCATCCGTCGTAATGGAGGGAGAACCAGTGATCGATCGGGTTCTTGAATACGATGTTTTGACATGTTTGTCAGTTTGATCCTGAGATATTAGCATTCAAACGATTCCTCCTCTGCTCCACAAACTTAAAGGTCGACGGTTGAAGTCGTCCCAAAAATACGTGTTTGGCAGAGAAAAAATGTTTTTTTAAATGAACTTATTTCTGTATTTTTAAAACATGTTGATAGTTAGTAAACATTGTGTTGATCTGAATTAACTTTTACAAATTAATTACATATATATTTTTTAATATAAGTTAAAAAGAAGAAAAGAAATACAAATAAACAAACCAAACAATTTTACTTTGAAAGAGGAGTAGGAGGATGTGAACCATCTGGATCCATAAAAATAATTTGAAGATTTGTTTGTGAAAAATGTTGTTTTTTTCACATTTTAACTGCTAATTTATTTTTCAATTTTCATAAGAGGGGAAGGAAAATATCATTCACTTAAATATCCTTAAAATAAATTTCCCTGAATGCCGTATCGATATTCCATAGCAATGTCTTCATTTAAAATAAAATAATATAAAAAATATTTTCCTTTTATTATTCATTATAGTTGTTTTTATTATGTAGTTTATATTTAAGAAAATGATATGATTATTATTATTATTTTAATTAACCTCTTTTGTTCATTGTTGTGCGTTTGTTTCATTTTTGTGTAACAAATACACTTCTTGCCACTAGATGGAATTATGTCATCTGTAGCTAAAAGAACAATGAAATCCAGGGGATTACTGAGGACGAGAGGATACAGTGACTCCAGCAGCTTTTAAAGCTGATGACATATTTTGGTATGAAAACAGTTACGACTTCGTCAAGAGTCATGTGGTCTATAAATACTACAACACCAGAGTCAAGTACTGGACAATACTACACATATATACTTGATACTACAATATCATGATATATTGTATCGGAAAACATAATTCTGATATTTTTGGGAAATTGGCCAATTAGTATAAATTGCCTTTGGAAGGTCCTGATAGTTGAACAAACCATTTTAAAGCTCACAAAATGACCTCTTTTAACTTATATATTATGATAATTTCAGTTCAGTGTCAACATATAACATAAGTATTAAAATAAATAAAAACAATAAAATATAAACGCCTTAATAAGATTACATACTTAGTTCTTTCTTGTTTCTTTTCCACTTACCTTTATTCTAATGTAAGTAAGTAAGTAATTTGTATTTATATAGCACTTCTCCAGACCATGATTGATCTAAATTTGTTGTCACTTCCATGTTGTTTGATTCTCACATGAGCTCAGAACAAGTCAAAGTGTATTTTCTTGTCTCTCCTGTGAAGAATGCGCCTGTGCTGCATGATTTTTGTTGCAGTGACGCTGCAGCTTTGACTTCAGGCTGAGTACGTGCGGTGAACTCTGTCGCTGCCGTACATTAGTTTCTCTCTCTGCTCCAGCGTTGCTGGCCGGAGGCGACTCTATTGACGGAGCAGATTCTTGAACACTCATGTGTTCACGAGCCAGCAGTCGTGGACTATTATTTACATTCAAAGCGACTAATCTCTTCTTCCACATGTGCACTCGCTCTCAAATATGACTGTTGCACTGGTTTTATCCACTTGTTCAAGTATATCGTCGATTGAATTTAACAATTCAAATGTTGACGCTTATTTTATTGAAATGTTTTTTAAGCATTGAATATTTGTTGTAAATGGAATTAAATAATACTGAAACGTTTAATTCGTTTTTTTATTGAATAATTGGATAAAAAATATAGTATATTTTATACTTTTTTTACTTTATACAAAGAGATGGATATTCTATTTATTTAATAATTAAAAAATATGTTTTTAAATTTAAATGTTTGTTAACATTTTTATATTAAATTCAATATTAAAATGTTGCTATAATTGTGTCTCCAGACAATAGCGTTGCTATGGAATCTGTCATGATGAATTCGCGTCATCACATGATCATCTGCGCGTCGCCTGATTGGCTGAAGGTTTAGCCTGGTATTGTCTGGATGTTTTTTATATTGAATCCAAAAGGCTGTGAATTAAAAAATATGGAAATTTGAAAATGTTTTTTTGAATTATTGGATTTAAACTATATGTACATGTGTAAAAGAAATTACATTTTTTAAATGATTGAAAACAAAAGTGACCTTTTGAATTTAATATAAAATGGTGGCACAATTAAACCAACGTTTTTGTATTGAATTAAAAAAACTATGAATGAAAAGTTAGTGAATTTTACAAATGTATTTTTGAATGATTGAATTAAGAAAATCAAACTCTATGTGTAAAAATAAAGTACTTCATTAGAAATAACAAAGAAAATAAAAAAATGGAAAAGAAAACCTTTCCATAGACTTTTAAATTCAGTATAAATTAATAAATAAATGGTTATATCAACATTTTTTTATTATTATTTTAAAAGCTGTGAAAAAAATAAAACATTATTTTTGAAACTATCACATTTAAAAAATAATATAAAAAATATTATTATTATATATTAAATTAAATTAATAATTAAACAACATTTCAATAAGATAAAAAATAACATTTCAACATTTGAAGAGCAACTTTATTATTCTAATGCCACTGATTTTCCTCTAAAGTCCAGACCGTCTTAAATCTGAATCCATGTCACTATTCCTGTCGTTTTCTTTGCCTCCTCGTTGTCATCAGACTCTGGTCTCACCTGCTCTGTAATGTTGCAGGTGGTTCTTCCTGCAGGTCAGAGGAAGAAAGTCCTGCAGTCGCTGCAGCCCGACACGCAGTACAAAGTGACGGTGACCCCGGTGTACAAGGACGGACTGGACGGGGTCAGCACGTCTGCCATCGGCGCCACGGGTAAGAACCAGCGACACATCGGGTCCATTGAAACCAACGGAACACGATTGTGATGCCAGAGCAGCCTCTTCATTTGCATGAAGTCCATGTTGCTCCTGAGGGACGACGTGAATTAGCGAGATGACAAATACGGCTGCGTCGTAATTACCTTAATGAAGGACGTCTATAATCACAGCCGCTCTTTTCATTAACAAGACAATTGAATTATTTTTCTCTAATTGATTTTCTCAGCCGCAGCCGCTGATTAACTCTCGTGACCGACTTCTGGTTCTGGAAAATGTCAGATGAAAACGTGTCGTCGCTGTAGATTTCAGCGAGATTCCTATCTATATCTGAGCGTTCATCATGTGACCAGATTAGCTTTTTTTTTTAATCAATACAACTTGTATTCGCTCAGAAATCGCAGGAAGATGATCAACGTTTTTCATCAAACATCGCAATAAGTTTGACTCGTGGCCTTTTATATAATAATAATTCACGTTAATCTGCAGATTAAATAATGATTGATGACTAGAGATTTCCCTCTTCCACCATTTTTCATCTTCTTTTATTTTATAAATGATGTTACTTTCACAAAACTTGGATTGTAATGGTTTATTCTTTTACTGCACTTTTTATGGAATACACCTTATAAACGATTTAGATGTTGAAATACTTTCAACAAATACTTTATTTAAATCTGATAAATAACTGAGAATACATGTATGTTCACTGACTAAAGAATCTATAAAAACATCAGAATATTGAATGGTTCAATTTATTTTTTACTTTTAATTGAAATGTTTTGTTTTTTTTGGAATAAATGATTAAAATACTAATATTTATTTATTTTAAATATAATAGTTATTTGTATCTTGCAAGGTTGAAAAAAAAAGAATAATAATAAAAAATATCAATCATTTTATTTACACCTCAAGTTATTTATTAATTGATATTTTGATTCCAATAGTTTTTTAAGACAAAATGTTGGTATATTAGTCCAAATTCATTCTAATTTAAAGAATATTGATTTTAACAATTAAATAAATACATAAATTAATCCATCTTTAAATATACGATTTACGGAACTCAACAAATTCAAACTTACAATATATTAACTATTGACTTCAAGTATTAAAAAAAGAAAAGTTTCAACATTTAAATGTGATTTCAATGTAAAATCCAATATTCTGATGTCGCCGATACAGTTCTTACTAATAATGTATTTCTATTTAAAAAGGATAAATGACTGAAATAGAATATATTCATTTACAAAATTAGCTGTTTTAGCCATAAATACAACATTTGTTGTCAGAAGTGTTTTAATGAAATGTATCTCGATGACTCAATGGAATGAAAAATCAATTTTCCTTTTCTCTCTAGTTCCTCTCTTGTCTCCTGAGAACGTCCGTGTGTCGGAGGAGTGGTTCAACCGTTTCAGGGTCACCTGGGACCCCCCCCACACGCCCGCCCTGGGTTACAGGATCGCGTACCAGCCTATATACGGTAAATACACCTGCCGACGTGTCACGAGAGAAACACTAACAAAGACGTTGTTGGATGAAAACTAGAGGCTGCACGATATATCCGAAAAATATCGGAATCGGGATATTGGCACGTGTGATATACATCGAAAACATGTGATAGTTTATGATTTTTTATTGTATAAATCAAGCACTTCTTAAATTCGACCAATCAGTGTCACGTTCTGTAAAGTTGTCAGTTTGTACTTCTATGTCTCGTTGTCGTTTACATCTCTGTCTGTCTGTGAACTGTGCGGTGTAGCTTGCTAGGCTCGGTTGCTATGGCGACGCTATGGTGCGCTGACTTAGCGCGGCTCGGTTTATACACGGAAGTAATACTAACTTATGATCTAGTCAAACACTAGTCATCCAGTCACTTGTCTCTTTCAACCTCCTGATCTTTAAAGTATGTACTTTTTTTTGAGTATTGTTTTGATTGTTTAAGCGCTTTGTGACCCTGGTCTCGAAAAGCGCTATATAAATAAATATTACTTACTTACTTACTTACTTTGTTAAAGAAACATATTGTAAGAACTTTTCATCTCGTCTCAGTTGTTTTCTTATAAGATCGTGAACTTCCAAACAAACGTAAACGTGTCCTTCTTCACCGTATGCTAATGAGCATATAATTAGCGTCATTTATAAAGTGTTATGTGTGCGTGTACAAGGAAGTGGATTTATTATTGATTTGGTGATATCACGACGCGCCGGCGGCTCCTCTCTGATGTCGCTCAGTTTCCTGGGAAACTGATGCAAGTCCCGCAAGACTGAGCGTTATAAGTGATATTTTTCTACCATCATGTCGGCACCAAAGCATGGAAACAAATGAAAGGGAAATATCACTTTCCTTCTCTACACCCCCTACAGTTTCACTTAGGTGAAAGAAAGAAATATGACATTAATATCAATATCGCAATTCAAGACACCAATATCAAATATCGCACTTATTTCCAATATCGAGCAGCTCTAATGAAAAATGGTGTCAAGTATACATTATTGTCGTAGTAGTAGAAGAACAGCAACAGTCGTCTGTGGAGAGAAAACAAAACCACGTCTTGAACCAGAGACGGAGAAAAGAGAGCGTTGACCACGAAGCGTGTTGCTGAGAAAATTGCCTCGAGATTGAATGAAGGACCAGATCTAGTGTTGCTGTGAGAAACGGAGCAGATTCTAATCTAATAATGATTATGTTGAAGATGTTTGTGGGTAAAAAGTCTTAAATCCAAAGTGAGTCAGACGTCGCTTCCATAAACATAGTTCAGTCTCTGCTCTGACAGCCTTCAGGCCTGCAAGTCTAAATTTAGCCGCTGGAATATTTTCTTCGCCGTGTTATGTCTGGTCCTGAATATCGTGTTAAAAGACGTCGTGTTTGGATTCGAGCGTCACGTTGAGAAATATCGTTTCACTCGAGCGCCGACTTCACAAGAGTGTCGGAGCGACTCCGTCAAAACGCCGTCGTAACGTTCTCTAAACAACACGTTAACATGTTGATGTTCCTTCGCTTTTCATTTAGGTTGAACTGTCTGTGGTTTACACACGTTTGCAGACACTTCCCTGTGAAGAACCCAAGCTGTTTTTAACCCTTTCGGGTCACCTTGACCCAGAGATAACACAAGAGTTAAGACCTTAGCGTGTGATGCTAACTAGCAAATGTCAAGTAAATACCTGAAGCTTAAGTTAACATTATTCATTTTAAGAGTCTTATCTTTTAAATAAGTTAAAATAGGATTTTTCTGGAGCAGTTTTTACTATTTGTCGCCCCCAAAAAATTACACTTGTATTCCAACAAATTAATTAAATGCCTTAAAACAAAAATGTTTTCCATCAAACGTAAGATTTAAATAATTATTTTAAATGACATATTGAAATGATTAAATGCTCATTTGTACTTCAAGAAGTTTTCTGGGCCAAAATACTTTTCTATTTACCAAATAGTATTTAACAGGAAGTTTCCCGTTTCCATCAATTGCGCTTCGTTCTTGCTTATTTTCAGAATTGCCAGTTTTGTAGAGAGTATTTATGGCAATGACGGTACAGAATAAAAATGATTAAATACATATATATGAAATAAAACTCTCAGATTTTACTTGTACAAGTGAGAACAACACAGAGTTGAGAGTCTGTTTGAATCATGAAGCACTGAGACGTTCTCTCTCTTTCTCGCTGTTTCACTAGTCATTCTTTTTCTTATTCCTAAAAATCCAACTTGAATGAGTTATTATCCTCGAGGTCGAGGTGGCGTTCACTGCTCCAGAGACCTGGCACGAAGACATTCCTCTCTCACAGTAGCTGTGATGGAAACTACGATCAGTGAGATTATAATCTGACTTGTTCTAGTCGTGTCATGTTGAAGTTTGATGCTTTAAGGGAGAGTCTGAAGAAAGTGAGTTGCACTTTTGAATATATATTTTTCTGCTCTTACATTTCGAAGCAAACAAGGTGGAATAAACCCGACAACCTACCATTCGAGGACTAATTAAACAGTTAGAATTAAATAAAGTCGTCCAAATGAGCTTCAAGAAAGTTTCTTTCACACCATGTTGTTGTATTTTATGTATGAAAACAGTGTGTTTGCTAAGAAGGAACCATATATCGCACCATATATCACACCATAGATCGAACCATAGATCACAGCGAGTGGAGGATGATTTCCTCGACCTCGGACCCTGCTGTGGGAAATAAATCACACATAGTGTGTTTGGCAACTGAGATCCAGCTTGTTGTCACAGTAGTCAGTGTGTGTACTTTACACAGTACACAACACCGTGAGTACAAACAAAGATCCTGAAGCTCCTTCAATACATATATAAGAATACGTGTCTTTCAAGAAGGAAATAACGTGCAGGTTGTGGAAAATGTCAGTTATAGAAATATATCAGTGTCTTCAGGATGTTGTTGTTGAATTTAACGTTTGAAATGTTGAAATTGAAAAGTTTTTTAATCATTGAATTTGTATATTAAAATGTTTTTTTAATATATATATATTTTAAATCTTTAAAAAAAAATTGATTAAAAAACATTATTAATAAAACATTGAATATTTTCAAAATGAAAGTTTTTTTTATATATATATTCTAATTCCAATAACAAAAAAAATACATTTTCTAAATTAAAAATGTTTTAATTCGTAACCTTTTAGATTCAATAAAGAATAGTGTCACCAGACAGAACTAAAAGAGCACTGAGCTACTAGAACTTTCAGCCAATCATATGATACGCTGTCACATGACGACTTCAACCAATCATGACAAACTTTAAAGCAACAGTAATGTTTAGGATCTTTGTCACTAACTTAATCACTAGTTGTTTTTTTTACAGTGTAATGTGAATTTAAAAGTTAGAGCGAGTGGATCTGGGCTCGATTGGATTAGTCTGGTGAGACGTCACTGTTATACCAGCATTTTTAAATTGAATTTAAAAGACAATGACTTAAGATATATAGTATATAGAATTTTAAGGTTTTAAATGTTGGAATTAAAATATCAAACTCTATATAACAAAAATGTATTCATTGAAAACAAAAACAAAAATGTAATATACAAATTATTTACTGAAAACAAATCCAACCTTTTAATATAGAAATGATTCAATTTAATTATTTATTAATAATAATTTAATGCTAAAAAACTTAAACTAATACATGTATATCAGCAATTTAGCACTGATAGTAGATTTTGGTTTATGATAATTTAATATTACATTTTAAAGGCTACTAATACAAAAAATATAGAATTTTGAATTATTGTAATTAGAACCTCAAACTCTATGTGCAAAATAAAATATAGTTGTTTTTGAATAAATAATTAACTTGATTTTAATTAAAAGAAAAATGTCTCCTTTCAACCAATGCTTAATAAAAAAAACGTTTCAATAAAGTTTGATTTGAAACGTGAACCTTCTCCAGTCGCTGCTCCAGCAACATCGTTCCGTCACATTTTCTCCGAGTCGTGTGCATTATTTAAGAGTCTCGTCCTCCACCTGCATCTATTTTTACTGGCCGGACCCTCAGAGACACCCGGAGATTGTTGGAGAGAAAAAGAAGAGCAAGAGAAAAACATTATAAATTCAGCAGGTTTTCTCTTCTTCTAACAAGAAGCTCGCGGCGCCACCGAACCTCAGTGACGCTTCACGGCTAATTGTTTTAACTCCGACGTCTGCTTTCTGTCACGTAAACAAAACCCTGCTTCGTTCATGTCGTCTCAGAACGACTCTGTTAGACGCACAAAACACACTTGTTGTGCGTGTGTGTGTGTAATGATCACACATTAACACACCAACATTACAGCAGCAGTGTGTAAATATCCAACCATTAGCATAGAAATAAACGTCTATCAGCGACACAAGCTTAACGTCTGCAGGCGTTTTCACCGAGTGTGTTGTTAAGATAATTAGTTCGACTTTATCTCTTACTTTGTGTTTCATTTATTGTGCCTCGTGTTAAGACTGTTGGATCTATTTTTAGTGGTGGATCCTGATAACCATGAAAACATTTCCTTTTTTTTTTCCATGTATTTATGTGTCTGTGCTGTTGTGTGTTTGTTGTTGCTGGAACCTTGCATCACATGAGTGGACACTGATGAAAGTGTGCGACTTCATCCGCTTTAATGTTGGTTTATGGGAATTATATTTTGTTTTCTTGGGAAATAGAGCGTTCTTGCATCTTAACATGAGCCCGAGAGGAGGAGGAAGAACATATTGATACATTTGAACGACGTGATATTTATTCACGATATCTATGTTCAATGAGCACCGATCGTTTTATTTATAATTAACATGCAAATAGTCACGCCGTGTTCATTTTGGCTTTGCCGCTATATAGCAGCATCTGGCAGCTAAAGGAACGAGGAAATCCTGTGAGATCCTGGTAGTGACTGAGGACAAGAGGATACAGTGACTCCAACAGCTTTTAAAGCTGATGTTTGGACATATTTTGGTTTGAAAACAAATGAAAGCAGTTACGACTTCGTCGAGAGTCATGTGGTCTGTAAATACTACAACACCAGAGTCAAGTACTGGACAATACTACACATATGTACTTGTTGCTACAGTATTGCATTATATAGCATTGTTGACCCTGTATCTTATCACCAGATTCTTGCCAATACACACCTGTAATATCAATAAAGTAACGGGGTGTGTGATAGGCTGATGTCTATTTTTTAAAACTCACGTGATTAAGCGACACTACCTTTGATTGATTGACATTTGAAATCTTGTTTCATGGAAATTATTTTTTGTCGATTTTGTGTTTTATGGTAAATATTAGTCTTTAAAAAATCTGAAAGCAGCAAAGGTTGAATTTTAATTCATCTTTCTTCCACTTTTTAAGTATTATTTTTATTTAAATATAATATAATTTTTCTTAACATCAAGTCGTCACCGACATCAACATCAGCTAAAGGAACAATAAAATCCAGTGGACGACTGAGGACGAGAGGATACAGTGACTCCAGCAGCTTTTAAAGCAGATCTTTGGACATATTTTGGTTTAAAAACAAATGAAAGCAGTTACAACCTCGTCAAAAGTCATGTGGTCTGTAAAAAAAAACCAAAGTCAAGTACTCGACAATACTACACATATATACTTGTTTCTACACTATCACATTATATCACAATATATTGTATCGTTGCACTTGTATTGTGGTACGTATCGTATCAAAAGATTCTTGTCGATACACTCCCAAGCTAGCGTCCACAAAATACACTAGAAGAACAGATGATCGTACGCGATTTTAGCTGGATTCTGCTGTATACCAACAACCTTTCCAGGGTGTCCCCGAACCCGAGCTGACCACAATCATTCCACAGGTTTATTTAGGTTTTTCTAAGTTTGTATAGCATCTCATTGATTTAAGTGTCGAAGCGTCGCTCCTGTGGCACATCTATATTTCCCGCCAGCAAAATGCCAGTCAAAACCCATACAAGTCCCATAATGCACTGCAACAGGTTTGTTTTTTTAAAGGGTTTTCCTGGTTAACTCCTTCTGTGAGAACATTTCCAATAACTCATCTGAAGTCATGATATCCAGACATTGTCAATGTTTTTTAAACAATAATTGAAAAAGCACCGGGACGTCACATACAAGGACACAAGGACCTCAATTCACATCCCTGTACAAAAAGAAAAAATGAGCATGAAATATCTTTAAGTCATTCTTAAGATGAAACACTGTTATTTTAATGTAAGGTCAAATATTTCCAGGACAAACCTTTATTGGGTTGAATTCTGTCTTTGGAATAAAAGCCAAATGTCAAGAGCTAAAGATCTAAAATAGTTTCTCAGAGATTAATCTGCTCTTTGAATTAAAATGTCAGCCTCTACGTTCAGCCATTGATCCGTGAGGAAATAAAACCAGAGAAGTTTTAAAACAGTACAAAGAGACGCATCAGAAACATCATGTTCAAGTGAAAATAAAGAGAAGGTTAAGACGTGTTTATTGAAGGTTTCTGGATCTTTAAGCTGCGTCTAAATGACTCCAATATAACATGTTGTGTTCGTGTGAGAGTTTGACTTCTTCTCATCTTCTCAGTTCCAGGACCAGCCTTGGAGACGACAGCAGGCGACAACAAGAACTCGGTGCTGCTGCTCAACCTCCAGAGTGGGACAGAATACAGCGTCCAAGTGTCCGCGTCCTACTCTGCTGGACCGAGTCAACCCCTGCTGGTCAACGGCAAGACCTGTGAGTCAATACTACTGGTTTTGTCCTTTTGTTTGGACAAACATGTGTTAGGACTTCTTCTTCTCATTTTTCCTCTTGTCCTTTTTAAAACGAAATTTAACTATATTTTTTTAAGTAAAGTGAATTTATTGAATATTTACATAATGTTCTTTTTTCATCTATTTATTTTTAGTATACATTAATTACAACCTTTTTATATACCAACTTAAATGGAAAAAAACATTTTTATTTTACTATTTTATTGTATTTATTTATACACCAACACAAGTGTGGCAATACACTTTTTTCAGATTTTGATTTAATTAAAAAAAGTAGTCCCTGATAAATTGACTTTCTTTTATTGTACTTCTTTTTTTTCAACCTTCCAATATAAAAGTTATTTATTATCATTATACGAATTATTTATATACAAAAAAATTAAATATTGGAATAAGAAAACATGTGTAAAAAAAACCAAAACATTTTATTTTGAAAATATTCAACATGTTTTAATTCAATTGTTAAAAAAAATTCTACATTTCAATACAACTATTGAATAAAGTTACTCAATTAAATAACTTTATGTATGAGTTATTGTATTATATTATTAAAAATTACAATTAAATGCCTAAAGACATTTCAATAATATATATTTTTTTTAGATCTCAAAACTTAGAATGTCTAAAAAAAGAAAATCATTCATTTTGAAAATTGCCAAATAAAAAAAATAAGTTTAGAAATAATTTCACTTAACGATTGAATGAAGTTTTATAATTTGAAATGTTAAATTCAATGTAAATCTTCTGATGGAAGTGAAGATGCGACACCTGTCAGTCACCTGGAGTCAATATAATAAAATATTTCAATCCTCCTGAGACAGTAACCTCTGGTGTTCAACAGACTCTAGAAGTGAATCCATGATGTATTTGCTCCAAGTATCTGTTCATTCGTCCAGAAAAGATCATCTTCTGCAGCCTCGTCACCAGAGTCCACCTGAGACATCAATCACACCTAGAAGACGCCGCGAGGAGTCGCTGACTTCAGGGCTGCTTGAAGAAATACATTTGTTGATTCAGTGTGTGGCTGCCATTCATCAGGAGGAGAAAACCTCCTCAACGCTCATAAATAAGTTGTTGTTTAAGGAGCAGACGCATCCGTCTTGCTCTCGTTACGCTGCCTTCCATCACTTCTCATTTGCATCTCCAGCACCGAGACAATGAAGTGAATGTGAGGAAGAACTATTAGACTTGATGGTAAACAAATCCTCTCGGCGTCGGATGATTTGTCTGCTCGCGGTGAAGAGGAATCACGAGCAGGATAAATGCATAATTCAGCATCATTTGGAAAAAAAAACAGAGCAACAGCAACATATGGTCGCTGCGTAAAAATCTTCATTTTCTGGCACAGAACCCACTTGTGTTTCCTGGTGTCGGAATATTCTGTTAACTGGACCAGAGAGGGAGTCAGAACCAGGCCACTGATGCAGAGTCTAAGATGCTTTTTAGCTCCAGCGCCAGAGTTGAACTGAAGCGATGATCATGTTTTAATGTGCACTTTCAACTGTAGATGCTTACACAACACTTTTATAACTTCATCTATAATGGAACGTCTTAAAATGCTTTATCGTGCATTTCTCTTGCATCTATGACTCATTTATGACTCATTTATGACTCGACTTAATCTCATTTTCTCACTTTAATGTGGAGCAAACATGAACCCAACAGTATATATATATAAATATATTAGTCATTCATTTTCTACGGCTTTAAACCTTATGGGGGGTCGCGGGGAGACTGGAGTCTATCCCAGTTTCATTGGGCAAGAGGCAGGGGACACCCTGGACAGGACGCCAGTCTGTCTCAGGACACACAAAGACAGACAACCATTCACACACACACTCATACCTACGGACAATTTCCCCAAGTTCCCAATCAAACTCTTAATGTATATGTATATATATATTGTATATATATAGTGTATATTTACTATTGTAAATAGTATTTGTATTTGAGAAAAACACATGTGCCGGAAAATAATATTAGCATTAAATATGAAAAAGAAAATTGTCCTGGAAAAAACTAGATTGACTGAAAAAAACTTGAATAAATAAAAAATGTTTATTAGCAATTAAACAAATACACATTGGTATGAAAAAATATGAGCTGATAAAAAATATATTGGTATTGAAAATAAAATAATATTGGTTGAAAAACAATATTGGAATACAAACTAATAAGCCTAAAGTTGTTTTTACATCCAATATTATTTTTGTCAGCCAATATTTTAGTTTTTGCTTCATTTTCAAGGTCAACTTTTTCTTGCTTTTCTAACCCATATTTTAATTTTTGCTTGGTTTTCAATTTCACATTTTCCTTCTTTTTCGACCCATATTTTAATGTTATTTTCCCAGTTGCATTAATTTGATTTGATTATGTAAGAGATGCATCTTTATGCCTTTAATTCACTTATTTCCGTCAAAATATTGTATAATTTCTTTGACATTTTGTTCAGGATTTAAATAATAATCATATTAAATTAACTTACATGTAATTATCGAACTTGACTAGATCGCTGAAGTCGTGCACGACTTTGCCATCATGATAAGTAATGAACATATATTTTTATCAACTTAAATTAATGTTTACTGATCTGATCCAGCCTTACACCCCAGCTCGGGCTCTGAGGTCTGTGGATCAGAATCTACTGATGGTTCCACGCACACGGCTCAGGACCAGAGGAGAGAAATCTTTTCAGGCTGTTGCTCCTAAGCTTTGGAACGATCTTCCTCTCTCTTGATGGATCTACTGACTCCTTTAAGAAACATCTTAAGACGTTTCTATTTGTTCAGGCTTTTCCTTGTATTTCTCGAACTCCTGTGTTGTTCTCAGTTTTATCTTGATCTTTAAAGTATGTACTTTTTTGAGTATTGTTTTGATTGTTTAAGCGCTTTGTGACCCTGGTCTCGAAAAGCGCTATATAAATAAATATTACTTACTTACTTTCAACTCAATAAATGTGATGTCCATTAAAACATGATTAGCTTCTCGACATCTTCCTCTTTATGTTCTTTTAATGGATGAATGAACTTCATCTGCTCAGGAACGACCTGCTGAATTCAATTCCTCTTCGTTCCTGAAGGATAGAAATGGTGGTTTCAATGATTTTATTGATGTTTTTGTTGTCAGTAAACAAAGAGATTCATCTCTAAGGAAATACATGTTTCTGCTCCACAGTGTTCCTCGGCGTCTCCGGGCTCGCCACGTACCAGGTCCGGTCCGACAGCATGTGCGTCCAGTGGCAGCCGCTCGTCCACGCCACTCTGTACCGGGTCTCCATCCAGTCCACGCTCAGTGAGTGATCCACTCGTACTCGTCTCAGAATCTCTCGACACTTTGACCTCTTTGTAGCTCCAGGATGTTGAAGATCTTAGACGATCATCTGCAGGACCTTCAGTAACAAGTGCTGCTGCAATATTATTATCTCTCACACTTTTGGTTTCACCTCCTGGTTTATTACTGGCTAAAGATCACCAGGAGAAAATGTTGTGTTTTCCACATAAATCATGTTGTGACGTTTCTTCACAGTGAAGAAGTTTTAAGCACAAAAACACATCAACCCCAGTTATATCCTTAGTTTTTACAAGAATACTGGGTTTTGGGTTAAATTAGATCCAAAATATTTTGAACATCTGTATAAATAATTGAGTAGATTTTTGTGTGTGTGTTTCCACTTGATCTTTTAAACTCACAAACTGCTCGACAAAAGGACTGGAAATCTAGCCGTAGAGACTGATTTTATAGCAACTCCATCAGGGCAATGGAAAGGGGGGCAAAAAGACCCCCATGAAAAGTAAAGTGAGTCCAATTTTGATGAAAACAAAATACCTTGATAATTATCATTTAGAATACTGACTGTTCACTAAAGGTTTGAGGTGAGGGGGCTTATTTTGTTGATTATAAGGGGGCAGAAAGGGGGGGCAGGAGACCCCTATGAACATTAAATTGTAAATACATCCAATTTTGATGAAGACAAAATAATCATGTTGACTTCTGACTCTCACTGAAGGTTTTAGGGAGGCGGAGGAACTTCTTCAGGTGAAGGTAATGGGGGGAACAAGGAGACAGAAGACCCCCATGAGTTTTTTATTAGATAGTAAGTAGGGAAGATTTTCAGAATGTGAGCTTATTTTGCTATTTGAAAGGGGGCAGAAATGGGGACAAAAGACCCTCATGAAAATCCAATTTGGATGAAAGATAAATAATAAATGACCATGTAGACACTGACCTTGCAGAGAAGGTTTTAGGGTGGATAGCAGCTCGATCAGGTCAAGGTAAGGGGGCACAAGAGGGGCAGGAAACCCACTAGAATGTTGAAATATGTTTGATTAAATGTTATATGTATAACATACCATATAAGGAAGATTTCCAATATTTCCTCTTATTTTGTTAATTTTAATGGGGAAGAAAGGGGGGGCAGGAGACCCCCATGAGATTAAAACATGTGAGATAGTGAAAATTAGGTAAACTACTGACTGCTTGGTGAAGGTTTGAGCGGTCTTAGGCAACTCAATGAGGGCAAAGAAAGGGGGAACAGGGGGGGGCAGGAGACCCCTGTGAAAATACAAATACGTTACATTTTGATAGAATCTAAACCTTATGTATTTTATAGTATTAAGTAAGATTTTAAAAAATGAAGCACCTTTTTGGAATTTAAAGGGGGCAGAAAGGGGGGCAGAAGGCCCCCATTAAATTCAAATATGTCCAACAGTGATTCGATTTAAATCATGTTTTTAATAAACTTTTCAGAACTTCTTTTGTTTTTGTAAGGAGGTGGGTTTGGGGGCAGAAGACCCCCATGGAAATGAGAATATATTTTTATTAGGTTTAAACCATGTTTAATTCATATTAAATAATGATGTTTTTTCTCTGCTCTATTTCTGCCTGAACTGGGTTTTTTGGTTTTCAAATGTATTTTTAATGCCTTTCTTCTGTCATATACTGTATATAGTGTATGTTTCAGTAGTTTTTGATGTTCTTCCTTCTTCCTCTGACCCTTCCTTAAGCAAACCTTCCCCGTCGTTGTTAAAGTTTATTCAGGCTTTTATAACTGGAGAGGTTTATTAAAATTTAAATGAGAATATCCTCATAAATAATGAAAAAAGGCTCATTAAACTAAGTCAGCGTTGAATTAATAGAGCTAGAAAATGAGCAAAGTCAAGATTTGAACAATCTCAGCAGAAAAAGAAAAGCAGCGGCGACCAATAAAAAGCATGAATCATGTCGGATCCATTACACTGTCGGCTTGAAACGCAACCATAATGAACATTGAGCGCAGATTTATGGAGGTTCAGGTGCGTCAGCCTTTCAGCATGTTTTCCTGCAATGATCCCGCAGGAGCAGGAGTTAATTGGAAGAATCTCATTACGGGGTGTGTGGGTGAAAACCTCTGTCGCACACTTGTTAAAACCTCTGTCGCACACACTTGTGAAAACCTCTGTCGCACACTTGTTAAAACCTCTGTCGCACACACTTGTGAAAACCTCTGTCGCACACTTGTTAAAACCTCTGTCGCACACTTGTTAAAACCTCTGTCGCACACACTTGTTAAAACCTCTGTCGCACACACTTGTTAAAACCTCTGTCGCACACTTGTTAAAACCTCTGTCGCACACACTTGTGAAAACCTCTGTCGCACACTTGTTAAAACCTCTGTCGCACACTTGTTAAAACCTCTGTCGCACACTTGTTAAAACCTCTGTCGCACACTTGTTAAAACCTCTGTCGCACACACTTGTTAAAACCTCTGTCGCACACACTTGTTAAAACCTCTGTCGCACACTTGTTAAAACCTCTGTCGCACACACTTGTTAAAACCTCTGTCGCACACACTTGTTAAAACCTCTGTCGCACACACTTGTTAAAACCTCTGTCGCACACACTTGTTAAAACCTCTGTCGCACACACTTGTTAAAACCTCTGTCGCACACACTTGTTAAAACCTCTGTCGCACACACTTGTTAATGCTCACCTGTCGCACACACTTGTTAAAACCTCTGTCGCACACACTTGTGAAAACCTCTGTCGCACACACTTGTGAAAACCTCTGTCGCACACACTTGTTAAAACCTCTGTCGCACACACTTGTTAAAACCTCTGTCGCACACACTTGTTAAAACCTCTGTCGCACACACTTGTTAAAACCTCTGTCGCACACACTTGTTAAAACCTCTGTCGCACACACTTGTTAAAACCTCTGTCGCACACACTTGTTAAAACCTCTGTCGCACACACTTGTTAAAACCTCTGTCGCACACACTTGTTAAAACCTCTGTCGCACACACTTGTTAAAACCTCTGTCGCACACTTGTGAAAACCTCTGTCGCACACACTTGTTAAAACCTCTGTCGCACACACTTGTTAAAACCTCTGTCGCACACACTTGTTAATGCTCACCTGTCGCACACACTTGTTAAAACCTCTGTCGCACACACTTGTTAAAACCTCTGTCGCACACACTTGTTAATGCTCA
This sequence comes from Callionymus lyra, assembly GCF_982586985.1. Classification (NCBI taxonomy): domain Eukaryota; kingdom Metazoa; phylum Chordata; class Actinopteri; order Syngnathiformes; family Callionymidae; genus Callionymus; species Callionymus lyra. The sequence continues at coordinate 18,909,060 of NC_141834.1, read as the reverse complement.
CCTGTCGCACACACTTGTTAAAACCTCTGTCGCACACACTTGTTAAAACCTCTGTCGCACACACTTGTTAAAACCTCTGTCGCACACACTTGTTAAAACCTCTGTCGCACACACTTGTTAAACCTCTGTCGCACACTTGTTAAAACCTCTGTCGCACACACTTGTTAAAACCTCTGTCGCACACACTTGTTAAAACCTCTGTCGCACACACTTGTTAAAACCTCTGTCGAACACACTCGTTAAAACCTCTGTCGCACACACTTGTTAAAACCTCTGTCGCACACACTCGTTAAAACCTCTGTCGCACACACTCGTTAAAACCTCTGTCGCACACACTCGTTAAAACCTCTGTCGCACACACTCGTTAAAACCTCTGTCGCACACACTCGTTAAAACCTCTGTCGCACACACTTGTTAAAACCTCTGTCGCACACTTGTGAAAACCTCTGTCGCACACACTTGTGAAAACCTCTGTCGCACACACTCGTTAAAACCTCTGTCGCACACACTCGTTAAAACCTCTGTCGCACACACTCGTTAAAACCTCTGTCGCACACACTCGTTAAAACCTCTGTCGCACACACTCGTTAAAACCTCTGTCGCACACACTCGTTAAAACCTCTGTCGCACACACTCGTTAAAACCTCTGTCGCACACACTCGTTAAAACCTCTGTCGCACACACTCGTTAAAACCTCTGTCGCACACACTTGTTAAAACCTCTGTCGCACACTTGTGAAAACCTCTGTCGCACACACTTGTGAAAACCTCTGTCGCACACACTTGTTAAAACCTCTGTCGCACACACTCGTTAAAACCTCTGTCGCACACACTCGTTAAAACCTCTGTCGCACACACTCGTTAAAACCTCTGTCGCACACACTCGTTAAAACCTCTGTCGCACACACTTGTTAAAACCTCTGTCGCACACACTTGTTAAAACCTCTGTCGCACACACTCGTTAAAACCTCTGTCGCACACACTTGTTAAAACCTCTGTCGCACACACTCGTTAAAACCTCTGTCGCACACACTCGTTAAAACCTCTGTCGCACACACTCGTTAAAACCTCTGTCGCACACACTCGTTAAAACCTCTGTCGCACACACTCGTTAAAACCTCTGTCGCACACACTTGTTAAAACCTCTGTCGCACACACTCGTTAAAACCTCTGTCGCACACTTGTTAAAACCTCTGTCGCACACTTGTTAAAACCTCTGTCGCACACACTCGTTAAAACCTCTGTCGCACACACTCGTTAAAACCTCTGTCGCACACACTCGTTAAAACCTCTGTCGCACACACTCGTTAAAACCTCTGTCGCACACACTCGTTAAAACCTCTGTCGCACACACTCGTTAAAACCTCTGTCGCACACACTTGTTAAAACCTCTGTCGCACACTTGTTAAAACCTCTGTCGCACACACTCGTTAAAACCTCTGTCGCACACACTCGTTAAAACCTCTGTCGCACACACTCGTTAAAACCTCTGTCGCACACACTCGTTAAAACCTCTGTCGCACACACTCGTTAAAACCTCTGTCGCACACACTCGTTAAAACCTCTGTCGCACACACTTGTTAAAACCTCTGTCGCACACACTTGTTAAAACCTCTGTCGCACACACTTGTTAAAACCTCTGTCGCACACACTTGTTAAAACCTCTGTCGCACACACTTGTTAAAACCTCTGTCGCACACACTTGTTAAAACCTCTGTCGCACACACTTGTTAAAACCTCTGTCGCACACACTCGTTAAAACCTCTGTCGCACACACTCGTTAAAACCTCTGTCGCACACACTCGTTAAAACCTCTGTCGCACACACTCGTTAAAACCTCTGTCGCACACACTCGTTAAAACCTCTGTCGCACACACTTGTTAAAACCTCTGTCGCACACTTGTTAAAACCTCTGTCGCACACACTCGTTAAAACCTCTGTCGCACACACTCGTTAAAACCTCTGTCGCACACACTCGTTAAAACCTCTGTCGCACACACTCGTTAAAACCTCTGTCGCACACACTCGTTAAAACCTCTGTCGCACACACTCGTTAAAACCTCTGTCGCACACACTCGTTAAAACCTCTGTCGCACACACTCGTTAAAACCTCTGTCGCACACACTTGTTAAAACCTCTGTCGCACACACTTGTTAAAACCTCTGTCGCACACACTTGTTAAAACCTCTGTCGCACACACTTGTTAAAACCTCTGTCGCACACACTTGTTAAAACCTCTGTCGCACACACTTGTTAAAACCTCTGTCGCACACACTTGTTAAAACCTCTGTCGCACACACTTGTTAAAACCTCTGTCGCACACACTTGTTAAAACCTCTGTCGCACACACTTGTTAAAACCTCTGTCGCACACACTTGTTAAAACCTCTGTCGCACACACTTGTTAAAACCTCTGTCGCACACACTTGTTAAAACCTCTGTCGCACACACTTGTTAAAACCTCTGTCGCACACACTTGTTAAAACCTCTGTCGCACACACTTGTTAAAACCTCTGTCGCACACACTTGTTAATGCTCACCTGTCGCACACACTTGTTAATGCTCACCTGTCGCACACACTTGTTAATGCTCACCTGTCGCACACACTTGTTAATGCTCACCTGTCGCACACACTTGTTAATGCTCACCTGTCGCACACACTTGTTAATGCTCACCTGTCGCACACACTTGTTAATGCTCACCTGTCGCACACACTTGTTAATGCTCACCTGTCGCACACACTTGTTAATGCTCACCTGTCGCACACACTTGTTAATGCTCACCTGTCTCACACACTTGTTAATGCTCACCTGACTCACACACTTGTTAATGCTCACCTGTCGCACACACTTGTTAATGCTCACCTGTCGCACACACTTGTTAATGCTCACCTGTCGCACACACTTGTTAATGCTCACCTGTCGCACACACTTGTTAATGCTCACCTGTCGCACACACTTGTTAATGCTCACCTGTCTCACACACTTGTTAATGCTCACCTGACTCACACACTTGTTAATGCTCACCTGTCGCACACACTTGTTAATGCTCACCTGTCGCACACACTTGTTAATGCTCACCTGTCGCACACACTTGTTAATGCTCACCTGTCGCACACACTTGTTAATGCTCACCTGTCGCACACACTTGTTAATGCTCACCTGTCGCACACACTTGTTAATGCTCACCTGTCTCACACACTTGTTAATGCTCACCTGACTCACACACTTGTTAATGCTCACCTGTCGCACACACTTGTTAATGCTCACCTGTCGCACACACTTGTTAATGCTCACCTGTCGCACACACTTGTTAATGCTCACCTGTCGCACACACTTGTTAATGCTCACCTGTCTCACACACTTGTTAATGCTCACCTGACTCACACACTTGTTAATGCTCACCTGTCGCACACACTTGTTAATGCTCACCTGTCGCACACACTTGTTAATGCTCACCTGTCGCACACACTTGTTAATGCTCACCTGTCGCACACACTTGTTAATGCTCACCTGTCGCACACACTTGTTAATGCTCACCTGTCGCACACACTTGTTAATGCTCACCTGTCGCACACACTTGTTAATGCTCACCTGTCGCACACACTTGTTAATGCTCACCTGTCGCACACACTTGTTAATGCTCACCTGTCGCACACACTTGTTAATGCTCACCTGTCGCACACACTTGTTAATGCTCACCTGACTCACACACTTGTTAATGCTCACCTGTCGCACACACTTGTTAATGCTCACCTGTCGCACACACTTGTTAATGCTCACCTGTCGCACACACTTGTTAATGCTCACCTGTCGCACACACTTGTTAATGCTCACCTGTCGCACACACTTGTTAATGCTCACTTGTCGCACACACTTGTTAATGCTCACTTGTCGCACACACTTGTTAATGCTCACCTGACTCACACACTTGTTAATGCTCACCTGTCGCACACACTTGTTAATGCTCACCTGACTCACACACTTGTTAATGCTCACCTGTCGCACACACTTGTTAATGCTCACCTGTCGCACACACTTGTTAATGCTCACCTGTCGCACACACTTGTTAATGCTCACCTGACTCACACACTTGTTAATGCTCACCTGACTCACACACTTGTTAATGCTCACCTGTCGACGGTGAGCAGATGTTGAGGAACGACTGTGAGCAGAAACATCTTCACGACCCAACATTTGTTTTTATGCTTCGACTAACTGATGGAACGAGACGCTGCTGCTGTGTTTGTTGCACCTTCAGGTTGATTATTTGCTGGTAGAATTTAACAATTTTATGTTGAAACTTTTGTTTTTTAATTGTATTTTTTAAGCATTAAGATATATTCAATAATTTAACTCAATCATTTCTATAATGCAAGATTTTATTGATTATTGATTAATTTTTCAAAATGATTATTTTTTTAATAAATAGTTACTTACTTTTTTTGCACATATAGTTTAATGTTCTATCTAAATTAAATTAAATCTAAATTCAATATTTTTTAATTCGTAGCCTTTTAAATTCAATATAAAAATGTTGGTATAAAAGTGGCTTCTAACCAGACTAATCCAACCGATCACTGAGTCACTCGCTCCAAGTTTAAAACTTTAAAAGTTGTTGTAAAACTACCATAAATTACAAATGCAGTAGCTAAAATCGTACTTTTGTTTTTTAATCCACCATGATGGATTGACCTGCCAGTGCTTCTATGTCGTCACATGATCGACTGTGCGTCACATGATTGGCTGAAAGTTTGATCAAGTAGCTCGGTACTCTGTTGCTCTTGTCTGGTGACACTATTATACCAAAATTTGTATATTGAATTAAAAAAGCTACAAGTTAAAAAACATTGAACTTGAGAACAAATATTTGAATTATAGGAATTAGAATACTAAACTCAAAGTGTAAAGAAAATGTATTTTGAAAATGATTTATTCATCATACATACTTCAACCTTTCAATATATACAATTATTTAATGAAATGACAATAAAACGTAAATTAAAAAAAATGTAATGTTCTGATTCCAATAATCAAAAAATAAACGTTCTAAATTCAATATTTTTTAGTTCGTAGCCTTTTAAATTCAATATAAAAATGTTGGTATAAAAGTGGCTTCTAACCAGACTAATCCAACCGATCACTGAATCACTCGCTCCAACTTTAATGCTTAAACTTGCTGTAAAACTACCATAAGTTGCAAATACCTCAAATCTTACCATTGTTTTTTTTTTAATCCAACATGATGGATTGACCTGCCAGTGCTTCCACGTGTTCACATGATCGTCTGTGAGTCGCATGATTGGCTGAAAGTTTGATCAAGTAGCTCGGTACTCTGTTGGTCTTGTCTGGTGACACCAGGATAACAACATTTTTATATTGAATTTACTAAAAATATAAAAATATTGAACTTGAAAACGTTTATTTGAATTATAGGAACAACAAACTCAAAGTGTGAATAAAAGGTATTTTGAAAATGATTCATTCATCCAACATAACTCAACCTTTCAATATATACAATTATTTGAATAAATGTCAATAAAATGTAAATAAATGTAAAAAAAAATCTAATTTAATATTCACTAATATAATATAGTATATAACAATAGTCACTGAAATACTTCCACAAACTTCAACATTGTTTGTTTGTAATGAATGTTGAAAGTTGAGACAAAATATCGATGTTTTTTGTGCTGATGAATAAATCTTTGTGCCCGAGGCTCAGGTTCTTATCAACCCGTCTGATAACCCGTGTCTGGTCCTGGTTCTGTCTCTGGTTCTGTCTCTGACTCTGTCTCTGGTTCTGTCTCTGGTTCTGTCTCTGGTTCTGTCTCTGGTTCTGTCTCTGGTTCTGTCTCTGACTCTGTCTCTGGTTCTGTCTTTGGTTCTGTCTCTGACTCTGTGAATCCAATCATCCTGAACTCGTTCAATCTGGTTTTCTTGCTCCTGGTCACCTGCAGACGGACAGAGGCAGGAAGTGAGTCTGGGGGGCGGAGCTTCACGACAGTGCTTCTACGACCTGACGCCCAGCAGTCAATACCAGATCTCCGTGCACAGCCAGACGCAGGAGAACGAGGGACCCCCGGTGTCCGTCACCGACATGACACGTACGTCCGTCTCCGGCTCAATAAATACTTTTCTTTTATCTCTCCGTTCTGCCTGATCCACTTATCTAGTCTACACTTGTTTACAACCTTATTATTATTCAGTGTTTTTTATTTTTTTTGATCTTCTTGCCCAAAACTAATTTAGATATTCATCAGAAACGTCTTATCTTGCTTTTGTTGCAAAGAGGGGAGAAAAACAAAAAGTACATTCTAGCTGTTCTTCAAATGTATCCAATCCAAGGTTATGTCCTGAATTTAATCCTTATTTTAAATCCCAATTTGAACTTTGACTCCGAGCTGCCGTCACTTTTGATACCTCTCATAATGCTTTGCCGCCCAGCTCACCCATTAACGCTTTCCATCACTTTTGACGTATTCATTCATTCATTCATTTTCTACGGCTTTATCCCTTGTGGGGGTCGCGGGGAGACTGGAGTCTGGTTTCATTGGGCGAGAGGCAGGGGACACCCTGGAGAGGACGCCAGTCTGTCTCAGGACACACAAAGACAGACAACCATTCACACACACACTCATATCCACGGACAATTTCCCCAAGTTCTCAATCAACCTCTGTATGATTTGGACTGTGGGAGGAAACCGGAGTGCCCGGAGTAAACCCACGCAACGCTACATAAAATTGAAATACAATATAGTAGCGACCAATCAGCCGTCACTAAATAGAGCAGTGTGTAGAAAGGCATTGTGGGAGTTCAAAGTTGTTGTTGGCACCATAAGTAAGGTGGTTGCAGTAATTAAAAAAAATATTTGTTCTAGTAACTTTCAGATACAAGTGTTTTTTTAATACTTTATTCTCCCCAACAGTACCAGCTCCCACTCAAGCTCCGACTGAACCTCCTGCGACAGAACCTCCACCAACACTTCCACCTGCTCGAGAAGGTACTTTAGAAAAAACACACTTTTTGCTCCTGTGTTCATTGTCTTAGAAAAATAAAAAGTCGGTGATTTAAAGTTTAAATCCCAATGGAACCCTCTCGAAAGAAAACAAGAGATTTTCAAGTGAATCAATGTCGCTTAAAGTGTGTTTAATAATCCGCTCGTGTTATTCGTATCGACGTGAGTCATATTAGACGGAGAGAATCTTCTCAACGCTGACATTTCCCCGTCTTCACACATCTTTCGCCGACGTGACCCTCGCTCACCTGCGGAGCTCGTCCTCCGAGGCTTTAGTCAAAATCTCTGACCTTTGTCGTATTGATTTCCTCGAGTGTGTCGACAGAAAAACCTTCGCTCGGCTCAGAGCGACACTAAAACCTTGAAAAGCACAAAGAAAACGCACGAAAAAAACCCACAGAAAAAGGGTTTAAATAAAAAACAACAACATGTTGGTAAGTTAATTTTACTGAGAAGCAGCGACTGAAGCCGTACAAGGGAAGACAAAAGTCTTTTGTCCAATTCACACGGGATAAGTATTACCTGAGGACCTCTGGTCATTTGTAATAATTACAGAGAATGTCTGAGTTTTAATCCTGTGCTAATGCATCACGTCTGTGATTTGTAATGTAATAATTCCGCCGCAAATTACCGACTGTAACACAGACCTCGTCTGATAATACTAGTCCTGTGCGAATCTGCAATTCTGAATGCTGAATATATGCAACCGTAACAGACTTCTAGGCTCTCGCCATTGTGTTAATATTTACTCCTGCTGTTTTATTTTGAAGGGGTTGAAAGGGAAGTAGATGGAGATTCGTTGTTGTTGGGGGGTGTGCTCAACATGACGAAGGTAAAGAAGAGGTGCGCGCTGCACAGATACAAACTAAGTTCCAGCCTCATCATTGTACCACAGGAATACACTCGGTTACACTACTGTAACAGTGTCTCTTCTGTAAGAATAATGTTGGGGCAAAATTATGTGCAGGTCTCGCTGTTGAGCGTCTGTTGAGAAAAGAAACGGTTGTCCACTTTATCTTCTCTAAACGAAGAACACTTGGTTACACTAACTTTCTCTATCAGTAATTGCGCTCACACAGAGGTCCTCAGGTAATACTTATCCCGTGTGAATAGGGCTTAAGAGTATTGAAAAGTTGAATTAAACTTTGAAAGTATTGGAACTTTGAATATATTTTTTTCAATGTTTTTTTAGGCATTTAAATTTGTTTTAATAGTGGAGGTTGATGATTTCTATATTGACATTTCTCTCTCGCTCTTCCACTTAAATAAACAAGTAAATCTAACTTCAATATGTTTTGATTCGTAGTTTTGGTCGTAGTCGTGACAATAATGTGTATTATTTGTATCCTTATTTGTATTACGTATTGGAATTGGGGAAAAGAAAACTCTAAAACCGTTCATTTTGAAAATATTCATTTGTTTTATTTAATTATTTAACCAAAAAAAAAGAAGTAATTTTACCCTTTAATATGCAAATTATTAAATAAAAACTTAAACATTTTACCTTCATTTCAAACTGTCAATATCCAAATGATTCAATTAAATAATTAAAATTAAACAAATCAAACCTGTCGGTACAGAAATGACTGAATTCAATGTTTCAACTAAAATAATGAAATGCTTAAAAACAAAACCACATTGTTCAATATCATGATGACACTGATTTACTTCCATAAACAATGTCTTTCCTCGTCTAAATTAACCTTTCGGGACACGTTTTCCAAAAACTAAAGAAACAAAAACAGTTTCCAGAACATGTAAGAACGACACCCGCACTTGTACAAATGTCTGTGAAGATCAAAGGGAAACTCGTGTGCTTCCAAATTGCCGTTAAAAGTCTCTTAATAAAGTTCTCATTTGCATTCTGTGCTGGTATCCAGCAGTTAGGATAACTGAGTACATATGCAAAGTGAAGCGTCTCCTCCGTTGGCGAGTGGCTTCATTCTCACGCAACACTGAGCAGCAAATTTAAACTGTGCCTTTCATCTTTTACAATCCAGCATGTCCAAGTCATTCTCATGACCCACTCTCGTCAGGTTGGCTTTGATGAAGAGGATTTGGATCTGCTCCTCGTGGGCATATTTACTCGTCGCTCCTTGAGATTCAGAAAACGTTATTGTCCTCCGTTGACCTCAATTCTCAGAGGAATTGCTTTTTTTTTTTTAATCATCCCTTGTTCTTGTTCTTGGTTTTCCAGTCTGTAAGGAGGCGAAGGCTGACTTGGCGTTCCTGGTGGACGGATCCTGGTCCATCGGGGACGAGAACTTCATGAAGATCACCAACTTCCTGCACAGTACCATGGGTTCCCTGGATCTTATCGGACCGGACGGCACACAGGTGAGTCACCAGGTGTCTGTTAAGACGTTAACAACGTTTACTTTATTCTTGCTAACAACCTTTAGATTATTCAGACTTCATTAATCCCTCTGGAGATCTCCTTCGGGAAATTGGGTTTTCAGTTCACAGCAGAGGATAGAAGGTACAGCAAGTTAAATAGAAACAAGAACAAAGTGCAAACAAAAGAACAAAGTGAAAGGGTTGACAAAGTGCCAGTATAAGGAACATAGATCAAAGGAAATAATGCAAAGGAAAAAGGATACAAAGAGTAACATAGAAAAGAATAACATCATCTTTTACATGACTTTAACGATAAATGACATGATTATAAATAACTGTATGAATACAAAACTAAATGTGTGAATAAATAAAAATCGTAAAAATAAATAACTAAACTTACTTTAATTTTATGTGGGAAAAACGTTGCTATTTCTGTGTTCATGTACAGTTATTTATTTATACAACTTTATTTATTATTAATAATAATAATAATAATAATAATCTCTATTTATATAGCGCCTTTCTAAAATAGGTTAAAAGTTGGAACAAACCAATGTTTAGTTTTTTTTTGTATTTATACATTTTTCATTTGATTAATTCCCTGTTTTTTCACCACCAGTCTGCAAATCAAGAACTTAGCCATTAGTACAAACAAATAAAGGTTAAAATGTATAAATAATTAAATGTATAAATTCACAGAAATTGTACAGTTTTTACAGAATTTATGTATTTATTTAGATTTTTTTTAAATGTATTTATTTATACATGTTGTTTCTTAATTATTTATTTGTTATTATGTCATTTATCGTGCTTCATACTGTGTCGCAGATCAAATTAAATGTATATTATATATTAAATACTTAATATTAAAAATATATTTACCGAACAAATATTTATTTCCGTCACCAAACACACTCGTCATTATCCTGAACATTTATCTACTTTGATTTATCTAATTGTATTTTCCATTTCATGTGTCATCTTATATTAGATTATTTTCAATTCAAATGTTTTTGTTCTTCTTCCCGTCAACCCTTGTTAAGAATAATGGCCTGACGTGAGGTTAGAGCCGGGGTGAGTGTTGTGGGAAGAAAAACAAGAAAAAAAAGACAAAAGTTGCAGCAGATCTTTCTTCTAAAGTTAAAAAAAATACAAATAAAAATAAACTCCAGCTGAAAAATCAATACACACTCTCGCACACACACTGCGACCACAACCTCGGAGTCAGGAGGCAAAAGTCAACACACAGGGACGGCAGGAGTCTGAAAAACATGGCAGCAGGTCTTGATTTCACGGCGTGAAAAGAAGAAGCCACTTCAATTCCACTGCGACAAGAGATGAACTGAAATCTAAACCAGGACTATTTGACTAAATCTGACTCATATTTTCACAAGCGTGGCTCGGTCAACGTCTCTCGCTCTATTTCCTGTTGAACGTCAATAAAAAACCTGCAATATTTTCAATACTTTAGAAAGTATGGATTCATTCTTGTTTGCTCCGCACACGTCGTGACAGTTGCTTTGTGATGATATTTCCCAAGATTCCATTCGCCTTCGAATCTTCTGTTTTTCAGTGTGAACTTGATGTCACTCTGAGATCCCTCTTGTATTCGAGCCTGGACCAGAAGAATTGTTTCACAAAAACGAATATTTTCAGATTGTTTTCAGCAGACGCTCCAAGTGTTTTCTCACTGAAACAAATTGCAAGTGTCAGTGCATAAGATTTACACTAATGCTCTCTCAGCGTCCGCTAAAAACAAGCTTTAAATATCCACTAGTTTAATATTTTCCGGAACAATTCCTCATGTTAAGGCTTCAATACAAGAGGGACGTTACTGTCAGGAATTACGGTACAAAAACCAAGTCAAATGGATAGATGGATGGATGGATGGATGGATGGATGCATAGATGGATGGATGGATGCATAGATGGATGGATGGATGCATAGATGGATGCATAGATGGATGGATGGATGCATAGATGGATGGATGGATGCATAGATGGATGGATGGATGGATGCATGGATGGATGGATGCATGGATGGATGCATAGATGGATGCATAGATGGATGGATGGATGCATAGATGGAAGGATGGATGCATGCAAATAATCACGTTAATTCTATACTTCATACTTTATTTGGATGGATGGATAGATGGAAGGATGGATGGATGGAAGGATGGATGATGGATAGAATAATGGATGGATGGATAGAATGATGGATGGATAGATGGATGCATAGAATAATGGATAGAATAATGGATGGATAGATATAGAACAAAAGAGGGTAACCAAAGTTTCAAGACGGATGTTTTGGATAGATGGATGGATAGAATAATGGATGGATGGATATAATAATGGATGGATGGATGGATAGATTGATGGATGGAGAGAATAATGGATGGATGGATGGATGGGTGGATAGAATAATGGATGCATAGAAAGCTGGATGGATGGATGATAGATGGATAGAATAATGGATTGATTGATGGATGGATAGATAGCTAGTTATTTTATTTACAAAGCTGTAATAAGTAATATCATATTTCATTCTCCACAATCTGATTCTTTACCTAATCAGTGTCATCCTTCGTTCAGACAATAGAAGTCTGGAAACAGAAAATTCGTCCAACTGCTACAAACCGGGCAACTTTTGCGACGTTTAGCAAGTGCTCATGGGAAATGTAGTCTCCCGTCAAGCTAAACACTACCGCTGTAGTCCACTGGCGTCGCTCGACTTCAAATTGTCCAGAATCGCTTTAAGTGTCTTTTTGGACGAAGATGAAGACAAAGACAACTGAGCTCCGGTCGCTACATTAAAATGAACAAACATTTTTGTCTATAACACTTAAAAGGAACAGATTACTCTGAAAATAATCCCAACTCTTGGTCGACACGAGTAGAAAACGAGTGAACTTTGAATGTTTGGTGAACTATCACTTCATCTAAAGACTCGTCTCTGAACCTCTTAAATAATTCAAACCAGTTGAACGAGAGTGTTTCAGGTTAGACAAGAGGGAAGAATGAATGTAATATCCTTAAATTGTGTTACATTTTTTAATACACTTTCTCTTTTATGACGCTGTGTAAAAACGCACAACTTTAAAGTGCACAATCCCACAGAGATGGCGTTTTAGGTTTTAAAGCCCTTTTTTAACGCCGGGCATATTTCTCTCCTGGCACCGATGGCGGTTTCCAAATGGGTCAAGATCCACTAAAGAGTTGGAACAAAAATCTCAAACAGATAAAGCCCCTTAAGGGTATTAGCAATCGATGAAACATTGAAACCACAACGAGGACAAGTGGATCTGACCCTCACCAGTCCAGCACATCGTCCTCCTGTGGGACCTTCGTCCATAAAAGCAGTTTCTTCCTCTCCTCATGTGTCGAAGCCAAGAGCCGCCGAAGCTTTTCTTTCATTCCTGGAATATTGTTGCCGTTAAGCACTACCCTCGCCGTGCCCCGGAACCCTCTGGCACGAGCCAGGAGCCAGAAGAAGGCTCAGTAATGTGAGAGAGTTGGCGGAACTGTACAGAGAGACGCTGGCTGTTGAAAGTGTCAGCCCCGAGCCAACAACAGCACTATTAGCAGCCCCAGAGTTTATAGAAGCTGCACCAACAGTAACACGCCGGCTCCAGCGTTTCATCGCGGCTTTGTGACTCCCTATGTAAAATAAAACTTTCATTTTCCCTCCTTCGTATCAGGACCTGATGAAAGATGTGACACTGGGTTAAGAAAACAAGAAGAACTGAAGATTTTACAGTGTTGGGTAGAATTTTTGTAACCTTAAGGGAACCTTTCATTAGGATGGATGGATGGATGGATGCATAGATGGATGCATAGATGGATGCATAGATGGATGGATGGATGGATGGATGGATGCATAGATGGATGGATGGATGCATAGATGCATGGATGGATAGATGGATGGATGCATAGATGGATGGATGGAATGATGGATGCATAGATGGATGGATGGATGGATGGATGCATGGATGGATGCATAGATGGATGGATGGATGGATGCATAGATAGACAGATGGATCGATTGATGGATGCATAGGTGGATGGATGAATGGATGCATGGAAATAGAATAATGGATCGATGGATGCGTAGATGGATGGATGGGTGGATGGATGGATGGATGCATAGATAGATGGATGGATGCATAGATGGATGGATGGATGCATAGATAGATGGATGGATGGATGCATAGATAGATAGATGGATGGATGGATGGATGCATAGATAGATGGATAGATGGATGGATGCATAGATAGATGGATGAATGGATGGATGCATAGATAGATGGATAGAATAATCGACGGATGGATGCATAGATAGATGGATGGATGGATATATGCATGGATAGAGAGATGGACAAAGAGATGGATAGATGGATAAATGAATATATGGATGGATGGATGGATGGATGGATTGATTGATACATAAATGGATGGATAAATATATGGATAGATTGATAGATAAATACATAAATGGATGGATGGATAGATAAGATGGATAGATGAATGGATGGATGGATGGATGGATAGCAGGGATGGATAGATTGATGGATGAATACATAAATGGATAGATAGATATATGGATGGATGGACAATTATTTGGGAAATAATCACTTTAAAAGAGTAAGAAATAAACAAAATGTTTGATTCCACTTTGATGATTTTCCAAGCAGGCACGATCTGTGCATGAATCTAATGGACAAACGTTTTTGTAAAATCCCCAATTGAGATGTTAGTGGAGGAAAATTGGACCTGGGGGCCATTTACGGCCCTCGAGCATATTTTAAGAGGATCATGGTCCGTGTAACAAATAGTATTATTCAACCAGAGAAAGTGAAGTAGATAATATATAGTAAAATATGTCCAAACATCAGCTTTAAAAGCTGCTGGAGTCAGTCCACTGTATCCTCTCGTCCTCAGTCTTCAACGGGATCTCACAGGATTTCATTTTCACTTTCGGCCCAGGACATCTAGCAAAAGTTTAATTGGACACAAAAATGAACAAACCGTCTTGATTATATACATGTTTATTGAATAATAAATGAATACATTAAATAACTGTATTTTATACACACTTTATTTAAACATAAACCATAAAAGATGTGAATAAACATTTCTTTTTTAATCAATACATTGCTGTTTGATATTGATTCGGTGAAAAAGTATCGCGATGTTTAAGTGTTTGGATATTTTCTTACATATTCTGAATAAAACACTGTTGGTTTAACGTGTTTAAGTTAAACACGGAGCTCTTGGAATAACATACATCCTGTGGTGTGTGTTTGCACGACTGACCCGCAGCACAACGTAATTCAATTTAATGAGTTGCACTCGATGGAAATCCAAGTGTATTTTTCCATTATCTTCTTGAAGCCGTGGAATCGTCTCACAGGTGAACTCTCTCTCCAGGTGGCCATCGTTCAGTTCAGCGACGACGCTCGGACCGAGTTCCAGCTGAGTTCCCATGGAAACAAAGAAGCCCTGCTGGAAGCCATCCAGAAGATTCGATACAAAGGAGGAAACACCAAGACAGGTTAGAACAGCAGGAAGAGAAGAAAAAAATGAAATGAGATTTTCTTTTTTTTTTTTTCATCTGGTTAAAAACAAATCACCGTCTTATATCTCCTAAAGCAGTTTGGAGCTCAAATCGCATTAAAAGTTTCAGCAGCTTTTCTGCGACTTTGATTGTTTTCGAAAGATCTCGGTAGCAGATGGATCGACTCCCAGGTGATTGAAAGAAAGAAAAAGAGGGAAACCAAAGTTTCAAGACGGGTGTTAAACTTTTGAAGCTTTTAAATGATGTAGAAAAGTGATAAAGACGAGCGTGTGGTCGACGGCAGTTCTTGAAACATCAAAGTCAAGGAAAAGTTTAGAATCAAAGAGTTTTTGTTGTGGAGTCGTGCAGTAAAAATCATCAGGATGGATGGATGGATAGAATAATGGATGGATGGATATAATAATGGATGGATGGATAGAATAATGGATGGATGGATAGATGATAGATAGATGGATATAGAAAAAAGAGGGTTACCAAAGTTTCAAGACGGATGTTTTGGATGGATAGATAGAATAATGGATAGGTGGATGGATGGATGGAGGGATAGAATAATGGATGGATGGATAGATAGCTGGATGGATGGATGGATAGAATAATGGATGGATAGAATAATGGATGGATGGATGGATGGATGGATAGATGATAGATAGATAGATAGAAATAGAAAAAAGAGGGTAACCAAAGTTTCAAGATGGATGTTTTGGATGGATGGATAGAATAATGGATAGATGGATGGATGGATGGATGGAGGGATATAATAATGGATGGATGGATAGATAGCTGGATGGATGGATGGATAGAATAATGGATGGATGGATGGATGGATAGATGATAGATAGATAGAAATAGAAAAAAGAGGGTAACCAAAGTTTCAAGACGGGTGTTTTGGATGGATGGATAAAATAATGGATAGATGGATGGATGGATGGAGGGATAGAATAATGGATGGATGGATGGATAGATAGCTGGATGGATGGATAGATAGCTGGATGGATGGATAGAATAATGGATGGATGGATTGATGATAGATAGATAGATAGATAGATAGATAGATAGATAGATAGATAGATAGATAGATAGATAGATAGATAGATATAGAAAAAAAAGGGTAACCAAAGTTTCAAGACGGATGTTTTGGATGGATGGATGGATAAAATAATGGATGGATGGATGGATGGATGGATGGATGGATGGATGGATGGATGGATAGATTAATGGATGGATGATAGATGGATAGAATAATCGATGGATGGATAGCTGGATAGCTAGCTAGCTAGCTGGATGGATGGATGGATGGATAGATATATAAAAAAGAGGGAAACCAAAGTTTCCAGACGGATGTTAAACTCGAAGGTTTAAATGATGAAGTCTGTGGTCGACGAGGAGTTTCACGGCAGTTCTTGAAATATCAAAGTCAAGGAAAAGTTTTGAATCAAAGAGTTTTTACTGTGCAGTCGAGCAGCTTCTCGCTGGGTTTTGAAAAAAAACAGCAGGAAGTCGTGACGGTTAGAAAGAGACGTTGACGGTGAAACGCTGCTGTGACCTTCAACAGTCGATGAAGTCGGTGTCGATGTCGTCCAAATAATCAAAGCAACAAAAAAGAAAAAAAATCTCCTTGAAAACTGAAGTCTTTCCAAAGAGCTGCGTGTTTGTGAAGGAAGTAAACAATGTCACGCCGTCTTAACTGTTTCGCTGGCTTCGTTTTCCTGCTTTTTTTCTCCTCCTTTAATCTGAACCGTGGTGGCGTCTGACTGCAGACTTTAAGATGATTTTTTTAATCAGTCCTTCAACACTTAACATCCTCCTCAGTTCCACTCATGACCTCATCCTTCTCATCCACGAACCTCATTGGTTGTTCCTTTTATCTCCATCTTTATTCTGCTCAGTTAATTTTGTTTCAACCAACTTTGTCTGATGAGTCTCTTTAATCCAAAACCTCAGCAAAGTTTGGCCCTTTTACTGAATCAATGTGACCCCTGGAGGTCAGAGTGCAAAACCTTTTTCTTTGTTCTTTTATTATTTTCTCTTTCCTGAATATTTCTTATCCCTTAAAATAAACTTAAGTTGCTTTTATATCATATTTTTCTTGCCATTTATAATTCAATACAATGTATTTAAAATCAAATAATATATAATAAAACCATTTTTTAACCCTTGTGTTATTTCAGGGTCAAGGTGACCCGAATGACGCTCCCCGGTTTCCACTAAGATAACACAAGGGACACCACAAACACATTTATTTTCGGACCTTTCGTCACTTTGACCCTGATGCAAAACAAGGGATACCACAAACACATTTGTTTTCGGGCCTTCTGTCACCTTGACTCAGGGACAACACAGGGGATACCACAAACAAATTTGTTTTCAGGCTTTCTGGTCACCTTGACCCAGAGAAAACACAAGGCTTAATTAATGAAACTTCTTTAATTATTCACTTTATATTATTTTGCAATTCATTCATGTCTTCTTTTGATTTGACGGTCCCTAACTACAGACACATTT
This sequence comes from Callionymus lyra, assembly GCF_982586985.1. Lineage (NCBI taxonomy): Eukaryota > Metazoa > Chordata > Actinopteri > Syngnathiformes > Callionymidae > Callionymus > Callionymus lyra. The sequence goes on along the minus strand of NC_141834.1, from coordinate 18,891,625 downwards.
ATATAAGACGGTCCCTAACTACAGACACGTTCATATAAGACGTTCCCTAACTACAGACACGTTCATATAAGACGGTCCCTAACTACAGACACATTCATATAAGACGGTCCCTAACTACAGACACGTTCATATAAGACGGTCCCTAACTACAGACACGTTCATATAAGACGGTCCCTAACTACAGACACATTCATATAAGACGGTCCCTATCTACAGACACGTTCATATAAGACGGTCCCTAACTACAGACACGTTCATATAAGACGGTCCCTAACTACAGACACGTTCATATAAGACGGTCCCTAACTACAGACACGTTCATATAAGACGGTCCCTAACTACAGACACGTTCATATAAGACGGTCCCTAACTACAGACACGTTCATATAAGACGGTCCCTAACTACAGACGCGTTCATATAAGACGGTCCCTAACTACAGACACGTTCATATAAGACGGTCCCTAACTACAGACGCGTTCATATAAGACGGTCCCTAACTACAGACGCGTTCATATAAGACGGTCCCTAACTACAGACACGTTCATATAAGACGGTCCCTAACTACAGACGCGTTCATTTAAGACGGTCCCTAACTACAGACACGTTTCATATAAGACGGTCCCTAACTACAGACACGTTCATATAAGACGGTCCCTAACTACAGACACGTTCATATAAGACGGTCCCTAACTACAGACACGTTCATATAAGACGGTCCCTAACTACAGACACGTTCATATAAGACGGTCCCTAACTACAGACACGTTCATATAAGACGGTCCCTAACTACAGACACGTTCATATAAGACGGTCCCTAACTACAGACACGTTCATATAAGACGGTCCCTAACTACAGACACGTTCATATAAGACGGTCCCTTAAACAATGTAACTCGCTCTAAAATCAACTTCGTTCTCGTGGATGTATTTTCGGAGCGTCTCGAACACTGTGAGTTTTGTGTATTTGCAGTTGTCGTCATTTTCTTGATCCATGTGTGCGCTCTGCATGAATAATTGTGCTAATCCCTGATAGTGTGCGACAGCCTCGTGATTCAACTTTGAGTGACATACTTTGATGTCATGTGGAATGAGAATATTTCCTCGCCAGCCTTAATATTCACAGCAGGAGGTCCGCAAGCTCACGTGCGTCTGGATAATGGACTCGAGTCTTTCTACGAGTCTTTTATCAGTTTAATTCAGAAGTTGCGAGATTATATATGATGTGTATTCATGTTAAAATGAGTTTCCATTACGTTTGGGCTTTAAACAGATTCTCCCCAAATCTTTCCTGGACTTTACTATTAAGAATATAGATTCTATATTTTTCTTTTAGTGCAGCACATAATTGAACTACAATTCCATGTTTCATATCTAAGATTATATATCGTATTTATTCACATTACAATTATTCTATTATTATTTTTAAATCATTACAAAAATATTTTTCCTAGACGCAACTACCAAAACTTAGTATTTTATATTTGTGTATATATTTTTTTGTGCAGAACCTTATTAAATCAATAATTCATTGTGTGTATTTGGGGGCTCAGAGCTTTTTCAACAATATTTCTTGGACATAACTATCAAAAATATGATTTATTTTTCAGTTTTAGGAAAAACCCTATTGAATCTACAATTCCATGTTTCTAATACTTTGAATGTAAGATTATATATTATTTATTTTTACAATTATTCCCCCTAGATTTTGCAAAAAAAAACTTTCATGGCTATAACTATCAAAAATGTGTATTTTATATATTTTTTCTTTGTGCAGCAAGTTATTTAATCTATAATTTCATGTAATGTTTAAATTTAAGGTTATATTCTATATATATATTCACGTTGAAACTATTATCTATTCATTTGTGGCTCTAGGAGATCAAAAATATTTCTTTAACTATCAAATATGTGTATTTTATATTTTCTTCTTTGTGCAGCACGTCATTTAATCTATAATTTCATGTAATGTTTAAATTAAAGATTATAATATATATACATGTATATATATATATATATATATATATATATATATATATATTCACGTTAAAATGATTATCTGTTAATTTGGGGCTCTAGGAGATCAAAATATTTCTTTAACTATCAAAAATGTCTTATAAATATGTATTTTTTTTCCCAGAAAGGTTTTCTTTATTCATATACTTTTATGAAAAAAACATTTTTGTTCATAGACAGGCCTTTAAATACTTCTTCTATGGTTGTGTTCAATAAAAGAGTTTTTCCTCGAGCGTCTACTCTTGACAGACACTCCCCACACAGACAGAACTAGCCGATAACAGATCCTCCTCGAACTGACGTGTTAGTTTGACCTCTGACCCGCTGGCTGCGTCCCTTCACGCCTCACTTCTCGTGGTGATTCCGATCTCTGCTCCACCATCAGAGAACCGTGTCGGTCAGATGTGTCGACGACTCACGGGTCGAGCTCATCGCTCGGTGTCGAGGATCAGATCCGTGTCCAATCGTCACCATTTTGTTTGACTTGTTAGAGCTTTCTATAGCTTAGAATAGTCATTAAAATGTAGAAACTAGAGACTGTCTGGAGCTTCTTCTCCTTTTCTTGATCATATCTTATTAAAAATATAGTTTCTTGAATTGATATGTCATTTATTTTAAGGCTCTTGTTATGGAAGTGTCTCCAGATTATTGAACATTTGAATTTTGCTTTTTTAAACTTTTTAAAAAACAAAACAGGCGCTCGGGACGGAAACTAAAAACAAAAAGACAAAAAGACTCACGTGAGGAAAATAAAGCGCTGACAACGTCAGGGGTTTCCACAGGATTACAAAGTTCAGAGTTCAAAGCGAGGAGCGAGATCAGAGGGTATGCCAACCTGGTCTGGAAACTCAATACTCTGGCGAGTTCTTCCGGGTAGAGATGCTCCTTATCAGTAGGAAGAACCCGCCACTCAATCATCACCAGCCGCGCACCTGCCAGCGTCTGTCAAGAGAAACACACAGGACACGTACCAACGCAAACACACCTTCAAAATAAAACAGGAAGGACATAAACATGACAGAAATGCTGTTTTTTTTCAGCATTTCATTAATTTGCAATAATTAAATTCAATAATTAATACATTGAAATATTGAATTTGTTTTATTTGTTTGTAATAGTTGAATTTAAAAATACACATGGTTTGATATTCTAACTTGAATAATTAAAAATAAAATATTTAAATTTCAATATTTATTTATTCGTGGCCTTTGAAATTCAATATAAAATGTTATTGGTGTCACTATTATAGCAACATTTTTTGTGTATATAGAATTTAAAAGAAAAACCTTCTGATTAAAACAAAAACAACATAAAGAAAAAAAAATGTAATTGATTTAACAATTATTTTTTTCAAATTTTAACATTTCAAAAGTTAAATTCAATATTTAAATTGCACTGATATACATTAATACTTAATATTCATATAATATACATTCATACTCTGAAGATGTTTTTATTTGTTCAGGCTTTTCCTTGATTTTCTGGAGCTCCTGTTGTGTTATCAGTATTATCTTGATCTTTAAAGTATATACTTTATTGAATATTGTTTTGATTGTTTAAGCGCTTTGTGACCCTGGTCTGGAAAAGCGCTATACAAATAAAAATGACTTACTGACTTACTTACTTTTTGGCAACATTAAGAAACATGGCGGGTTGAATTTAGCCCCGGTACCATGACTTGGAAAGTAACTCATTAACATTTAGTTGAAATGTTACAATAAAGGGGAAAAATACAAAATATGTTACGAGACAAAAGTTTTAGAAGAAAGTTTAAACCTACTCTGGAGTTTTTGGCCGGTTTTAAACAGCGAGGTGAGGTCGTCGGTTGAACTTCCATGTCTCCGTGAAAGCAGGAAGCAGGTGGTCCTCACCAGGGAGACCACGGAGGCTCCAGGAACCTCCTCTGTGTGTCGAGACACATCGTCCTGACGGATGAAGTCTCTCGTAGGTCACTGACCTGCACATCCTCACAAGTTCAGCAACTTTTTAATACTTTCCTGTGACATTTCATTCTGTTTCATCTGCTCTGTCATCACCGCGACGCTCTTCCCCCCCGAGTTCTCATCAGCCCGAGCCGGATTCTAAATATGAATAATAGTGGACTTTATTAACGCCGCTTTGAAGGTGATGCAGACATTTCTTCTTGTTGGAAGCGACTGGAATAACTCTTTATTACTTTATAAGCCAGGATTAGACTTCCAAAAAAAAGGATGAATAATTTGGGTCTCACTGATGTTTGGATCAGGTCGGGCCATCAAGCATGTGCAGGAGTCCATCTTCAGCCGAGAAGCCGGAGCCAGGAGGGGGGTCCCTAAAGTCCTGGTGGTCCTCACGGACGGTCGATCCCAAGACGACGTCAACAAAGTGTCCAAGGAGATGCAGATGGAGGGTGAGCCTTGTATGATCGAACAAAGAGTATTGATCAGATCTGGTTTAAAGTCATTTTTACTTGTATAAGTGAGAACAACACAGAGTTTACATGTGTGTCTGAAGCACAGAGCTGTTGGTTCGCTGTTATATCTTCAATACTTTTTAAAAACCTTAACTCATTTTTCCACCAAAAAGAGTTTTATCTTCAAGGTCATGGTTAGTGTTTAATCCTTCAAAAATTGATGACTCGCAATGAAGATATTTTTACGCCCACGCCGCTCTCCCACGCCAGCTGTGATGCAGAGACACAATTATAAAAGTATCTGGTAAATATTAAGCTTAATATTAATTTAGCATTTTCCCATCAATCTTGGAGTGTTTATAAAGATTGAATTGATTAACTTTTTTGAAAAAAAAACTTCCTGAGTTGCTACTAAACTTCATTGCGTCCTCTGTAGCTAAAAAACTGACATTCTGACCATGACTGAGGACAAGAGGATACAGTGACTCCAGCAGTTTTTAAAGCTGATGTTTGGACATATTTTGGTTTGAAAACAAATGAAATCAGTTACGACTTCATCAAGAGTCATGTGGTCTGAAAATACTACAACACCAGAGTCAAGTACTCGACAATACTACACATATATCCTTGTTACTACAGTATTACGATACATCGTAATCGTTGACCCATGTTTCGTGATACGTATCATCAGGGTGTTGCCAATACACACCTTTACTTTGCACCCATGTTGTTGCCGTTTAACTAATACATCCAACATAAAATATTACTTTTGAGTCACTGATGTACTGATGGAACTGTTAAAAAAAAACGTTAAAGTGGCCCTTTAAGTACGATTGGATGTTGACATATCAATCAAACTCAACTGCCGTTTGGCCCGCCCCCTTAGCTCCTAAAAGGTTTCACCTTTAACCTCTCGTCGTTATCTCCCGCTCCAGGCTACGTCATCTTCGCCATCGGCTTCGCCGACGCCGACTACGGGGAGCTGGTGAACATCGCCAGCAAGCCCAGCGACCGCCACGTGTTCTTCGTGGACGACCTTGACGCCGTGAAGAAGATCGAGGAGCAGCTCATCACCTTCGTCTGTGAAGCTGCGACGGCCAGTCAGTGCAGCTTTATTTTGAAAAGCAGGTCGAAAAGAAGGATTTATCAAATAAAACTGAACTTCCTGAAACTTTTCCTCACAGCTTGTCCGTCCGTCCTGATGAACGGCTTCACAATAGCAGGTAATATATGAAATACATGTAGTATTTTTATGTACTAGTGTCAAGTGGAAGCAGGTCGGTGTCGTCCAAATATTGAACTATTTAACATTTTTAAACTTTATTGAATGGTTTTTTTTTTAACACTTTTGTTATCTCAGGGTCAAAGTGACCCAAAGAGCTGAACATAAATGCGTTTTTTGTAATATGTGTTTAATACAAGGGTTAAGCCCTGAATTATATTTGTTGAACAATTTAATGCAAAAACTTTTATTTTAGGGTTAAATTTGTGTTTTTTATAATTGAATTTGAATTTAAAAAAATTAATAATTAATAAATTATATATTTATTTTACACATAGATTTACATTTTCTTATTCCAATAATGGAAATATTTCTTTTTTTTATTCAATATTTTTGGATTTTTTGCCTTTTAAATTCAATATAAATGTTGGTATTATGGGGTCATTCATAAAAAGATATATACAGAAATAATTTTGTTTTCTAATTTCAATAATTCACAAAATCTTTTATTTTTATTCATTATTTTTTTCAATTTGTACCGTTTTAAATTCAATATAAAAATGTTGGTATAAAAATGAAATGATGCATGATTTTAGATTTTTAGTTTTTAGATTTTTAGTTGTATTTTTTTATTTTAAAAGCCTACAAATTAAAAACTATGGATTTTAGAAAATGTGTTTTTGAAGTATTTGAATTAGAATTTCAAACTTTATGTGGACAAAACAAACAGTAATTTTAATTGTTTAATTGTTATTATTTAAAGAAAAAAGAACGTTTTAATATACAATTAATTACTCAATAACAACAAATCCAGCCTTTCATTGTAATAAATGCTGAATGTACTTATTATAAAACGTAAATAAATTCTTAAAAAAAGAAACACTTAAATATAAAAGTTTATTCTGATGACACGTGAGGGATCAATAAAGTTTTACCTTACCTTACCTTATACAGGAGGTCTAACATGTTCTGGTCAGGGTTCAGTATGATGGAGAAGCTGTACACGTGTATATATACAGGAGTCTAACATGTTCTGGTCAGGGTTCAGTATGATGGAGAAGCTGTACACGTGTATATATACAGGAGTCTAACATGTTCTGGTCAGGGTTCAGTATGATGGAGAAGCTGTACACGTGTATATATACAGGAGTCTAACATGTTCTGGTCAGGGTTCAGTATGATGGAGAAGCTGTACACGTGTATATATACAGGAGTCTAACATGTTCTGGTCAGGGTTCAGTATGATGGAGAAGCTGTACACGTGTATATATACAGGAGTCTAACATGTTCTGGTCAGGGTTCAGTATGATGGAGAAGCTGTACACGTGTATATATACAGGAGTCTAACATGTTCTGGTCAGGGTTCAGTATGATGGAGAAGCTGTACACGTGTATATATACAGGAGTCTAACATGTTCTGGTCAGGGTTCAGTATGATGGAGAAGCTGTACACGTGTATATATACAGGAGTCTAACATGTTCTGGTCAGGGTTCAGTATGATGGAGAAGCTGTACACGTGTATATATACAGGAGTCTAACATGTTCTGGTCAGGGTTCTGTATGATGGAGAAGCTGTACACGTGTATATATACAGGAGTCTAACATGTTCTGGTCAGGGTTCTGTATGATGGAGAAGCTGTACACGTGTATATATACAGGAGTCTAACATGTTCTGGTCAGGGTTCCGTATGATGGAGAAGCTGTACACGTGTATATATACAGGAGTCTAACATGTTCTGGTCAGGGTTCTGTATGATGGAGAAGCTGTACACGTGTATATATACAGGAGTCTAACATGTTCTGGTCAGGGTTCAGTATGATGGAGAAGCTGTACACGTGTATATATACAGGAGTCTAACATGTTCTGGTCAGGGTTCAGTATGATGGAGAAGCTGTACACGTGTATATATACAGGAGTCTAACATGTTCTGGTCAGGGTTCAGTATGATGGAGAAGCTGTACACGTGTATATATACAGGAGTCTAACATGTTCTGGTCAGGGTTCTGTATGATGGAGAAGCTGTACACGTGTATATATACAGGAGTCTAACATGTTCTGGTCAGGGTTCAGTATGATGGAGAAGCTGTACACGTGTATATATACAGGAGTCTAACATGTTCTGGTCAGGGTTCCGTATGATGGAGAAGCTGTACACGTGTATATATACAGGAGTCTAACATGTTCTGGTCAGGGTTCAGTATGATGGAGAAGCTGTACACGTGTATATATACAGGAGTCTAACATGTTCTGGTCAGGGTTCAGTATGATGGAGAAGCTGTACACGTGTATATATACAGGAGTCTAACATGTTCTGGTCAGGGTTCAGTATGATGGAGAAGCTGTACACGTGTATATATACAGGAGTCCAACATGTTCTGGTCAGGGTTGAGTATGATGGAGAAGCTGTACACGTGTATATATACAGGAGTCTAACATGTTCTGGTCAGGGTTCAGTATGATGGAGAAGCTGTACACGTGTATATATACAGGAGTCTAACATGTTCTGGTCAGGGTTCAGTATGATGGAGAAGCTGTACACGTGTATATATACAGGAGTCTAACATGTTCTGGTCAGGGTTCAGTATGATGGAGAAGCTGTACACGTGTATATATACAGGAGTCTAACATGTTCTGGTCAGGGTTCCGTATGATGGAGAAGCTGGGTCTGGTGGAGAAGGAGTACAGCAGCATCCCAGGAGTGTCTCTAGAACCAGGCTCCTTCAACAGCTTCCCCTGCTACAGACTCCACCGCGACGCTCTGGTGTCACAGCCCACCAAGTGAGTAACGCAGCGAGAAGTTTCTTCCAGACACGTTTGATTAAGAGATAAACAATGAAATGTGTTTCTCCCTGCGAACCTGTTGCCGACGCTGGTTGATCACACGGCCGCGGAGACGCGAGCCATGAATACAGATGCGCTGGAGCGATCCATACGAGCATGCAAATGTAGAGAGTTATGTCGTGAGTTGCTGCTTCAAGTGTTTCTCGAGAGGCTCCGACAAACAAAGACAAACAAACCAAAGATGAATCGCTCTCCGGACAATCCTGCGCTCACTGGTTTATAAATCACGTGTTAGAACGAGTGTGAAGTCGATTTAATCGAACATTTGTTTCAGCATTTAATCATTACATTCAATCACTTCTAGATTAAAGGGTTGAGTAGGTTTTATCTTATAATTAAATCGTTTTTAATTCATCATAATTTAATGAAATAAAATTCAAAATGAAAGATGTTTTACACACAGTTACACTGAGTCAAATAATTCCAAAATTTGAAAATAGTTTATCTGAATTAATTATTTTTCTCCATTTTTTTCTAAATAGTAAATATATTTCAAATAATTGGATACATTCATGTTTTACTATTTTCAAAATAAAAGAAAAAAACAAGTTTTTTACACCTTGTTACACAGTTTGATGATTCCAATAATTCAACAATATTTTTAATGTTATATATATATTTATTCAATATAAAAATGTTTTTATATATTTGACTACATTTTTATATATTTTTTATTTTCAAAATGTTTTGTTTTTTGTACACCTTGTTACACAGAGTTTGATAATTCAAATAATTAAAAAATATTTTTATATATTCAATATATACTGTTTATATAAATTCATTTTTTCAATGCAAAAATGTTTTTTTTATAATTTAATACTTTTTTTTAAAATAATTTTCTTCCAAAAATGAAAACAAATAAAATAATAATTGCAATATATTCCCTCCAAAAAATGTACATATAGTTTTTGATATTTAAATTCCAATATTTAATATTTCCGAAATTTAACGCATTAATTGGGTGAAAGTTCGATCAAGTAGCTCAAAATATTGAATTTAGATTTAAAAGATTTGAATGATTGAAATAAGTAGATAAAACTTATTGTGTAAAAAAAAAAAGAAAGAAAAAAAGGTTAAATTAAAAGATATTTGAATTAATATTTAATTATTCAATAATTTAAAAAAAAATGAAACCTTTTGATAAATAAATTATTTTTTAAAACATATTAAATGCCCAAAAAAAACGAATTTCAATAACAAATTCAAAATGTCCTCTTTTTAAAATGATAAGATTATTGTGATGCTCTGATCTTCTGATATAACTCAACGAGGTCTGAAAGTGAATCATAGCAACATCTCTTCCTTGTATTTCCAACAGAGAAGCAAGAATCCCAGGTTTTATTCTCTTCACAGCTCAAGCACCTGAGGAGCCGTCAGTGTTCTGCACTGAATCCTCTGCACGTTTGAAGGTGTTATTGAAGGTTTGAGCAGCAGAGCTCAGCTTCAGAATGTTCTGCTGGTAAAGCCAGGATTATATGTTCCTGTGGAGAAGTTCATCCTCCGGCCTCTAGGATCGTTTCTCCGTAACTCTGAGGATAATGTGCTGAGATATGACCCCGTCCTGGACTCTGTTTATGTTCCACTTCTGTCCACCGACATTGATGTGGTTCGATTAGCTTGTTTGTTAGCATCGTTTTATTGCCTCAGCTCAAGGTCAAAAGGTCAAAATCCTTGATTCAAAATTCCACCTCTGGCCTGTGACATAATGACTTAACGTCAGTGACAATATATTGAATTTTCACACGTCTTAATGACCCTAATTTAGCACCTTTTTTAAATTTAACCTTTATTTAACCAGAATAACCTCTTTTTCAAGGAGTCTTGTTATAATTAAAAGCCACTTATTGGCCGAGAATATTAACTTTAAAGGCCTTTGTTGAATTTTTCTCTGGTTAAAAGTTCATCTTCTTTGCTCCGGGTGATAGAATAGAATAATAAAATAGAATAATGTACAAAATAATACAGTAAAATCAGTTCTACAACATCATAATAATATCATAAAATTCATCTATTCAATCTACATGGCTCTAGTAAAATGAATACATTAATGAAATAATTAAATTAATTGGGTTCAATAAAAAAGTTTATTTAATAATGTTTATATTTTTGGTTACAAATGACAAAAAAAAAGTGTAAACATTAAAATGTATAAAGACCTCAAAAAGTACAGAATTACTTAAATTCTATTATGAACATTTTGCTTCTTTTTTTTTATACTTCAAAGCTTTATTTACACACGTTTATTTATTTTAACAATATATTTATATATTTATTATGATGTATCATTTGAGAAATACACAGTTTACAATAATCCATACATTTATATTTACCTCGACATACAACAGAGAGACATAATAATAATAATATCAATAATAATAAAAATAGTACTAGATAATAAAAACCAACAAAAAGTAAACTAAAAAACTAAAAAAGTGAAGCCGGATTTTTTTCAAGAAACCTTTTCATACAAAAGTTTTAAAGTTTAATAAAATGTTTTCTTAACTGAAAAAGATTTTCCTTTCGTGAAAAAAACCAACTTTTAAAAATGTAAATAACCTCCTCAGAGTGACTTTGAGAAGGTTCACTCCTGACATTTAAAGTGTGGCCGGATGTTGACTTTTACCTTATTAATTCTACGAATCCTTCATCTGGAGGTTCATGCGACGGAATATATTAACTTGAGGAAAAAAAGGGGGTTAATGTGATTCCAGCTTTTGTTTTGAAGCCGTTTGAGTGCTTCTTGTTTCATCCACTGACTTCACCTCCTGCTCTGTGATCAGACGCGTGTCTGAGAGTGACGTTGACAGGACGTCTGAGAAGGTTTGAACCTGCAGGACCCAGAGGCGTCGTACAAACAAAGATCTCCGATCAAAAACAATGTCGTTCAAAGTCGAAGAGCGAGAAAGAAACTTTGAGTTTGGCTCGTGGTGGGAAATGGCCTGAAGCTGAATGTGTTGGTATGTCTCAGGTATCTTCATCCAGAAGGTCTGCCCTCGGACTACACCATCTCCATGATGCTGCGCCTGCTCTCCGAGACTCCGGACGAGCCATTTGCATTGTGGGAAATCCTCAACAAACACAACGTTCCGTTAGTCGGACTCATCCTGGACAGTGAGTTTCATTTCTTCCCTTTTTATGTCGTGCATTAACCTGAGAATTTAACTATTGGCAAGAATCTGTCGATACGTATCACGAGACAGGGTCAACGATATGATATATTGTGATACTGTTGTAACAAGCATATATTTTTAGTATTGTCCAGTACTTGACTCTGGTGTTGTAGTATTTACAGACCACATGACTCTTGACGAAGTCGTAACTGCTTTCATTTGTTTTCAAACCAAAATATGTCCAAACATCAGCTTTAAAAGCTGCTGGAGTCACTGTATCCTCTCGTCCTCAGTCATTGCCGGGATCTTTGTAGTACTGACCAAGTACTTGACTCTGGTGTTGTAGTATTTACAGACCACATGACTCTTGACGAAGTCGTAACTGCTTTCATTTGTTTTCAAACCAAAATTTGTTCAAATATCAGCTTTAAAAGCTGGAGTCACTGTATCCTCTCGTCCTCAGTCATCATCAGAATGTCATTTTTTTTAGCTACAGAGAAGTAGAAGATAGTAAAGTTTAGTAGCAACTCGTCAAACCGAATGTGAATAATTGCATTTTAATTGTAAATTTCTTAAATCGATTCAGCGCAGTCGAATATTGGAACAATATCTTTAAAAAAACATCACGATATTTAGGTGTATAGATATTTTCGTCCAGATTTGAGCAGGACAAGTCACCATGAGCCATCTGGTTTTGATAATACCAGGATATCCTAGTCTTGAATTATTTGGAATGAACTCATGAAATGACCAACAACAAGTTACTGTAGACCAGGAGTCTCAGACTCAACAGAGGTCTTTAGACAACTTTTTAGCCAAAGATCTTTCATCCTAACGTGATTTAATTTGGGTTTGTTTAGAGTCATTTGTTCTTTATTTATGTCGTTTTTTTTAATAAAAACTGTTATCCTCCTAAGAAGTGTCTTCTGTAGACGAGAGTCCAGAACCTCCAGATCTGCTGCGTCTGAGAGAAAAACACAAACGAGTCAGACTTCAGTTCAGAGCCAGAGATTTTCCTTCCAGCATCAATATTTAGAGATATTTCTCACAGAATCCTCCTCTGGCCGAGTTCAGCAGTCTGGGCTTCACGGGCGGAGCTTGTTTTTCTTCCACTCACAGGAAACAGAAGGTCCTGAGACCAGGAAGAAATGAAGAAAGATCTCTAAAGTCTTGACGCTTCATGTTGTCAATGTATTGTATTATGTATATCAAACATCAACAGATACATGAAATAAATGTGTAACGATTGAACACATGATGGATCCACAAACACATTAACTATCAAAGAACATCAAAGCTTTACTTACCAAAGGATTCTTTCTGTTTTTTCTTGCTCTCCGCAGACTCGGAGAAGACGTTGATATTCTTCAATCACGACTACAAAGGAGAGTTCCAGAGCATCACGTTCAATGGACCCAAGATTCAGAAGATCTTCCACGGAAGTTTCCACAAGGTAAGATCATCGATCGCTTGATTGACAGTTTTCCCCCCGAGGATCCTGATGGTGTTGAAGGATATTTTGACGACTCGACCGATAAAATCTTTATCAACCTTCGTCTCAACTGCTTTTTTAACGCTTCCCTGCCGCTTATAAATATAGATATATATCTATATATCTATATTTCTATACATCTATATTTCTATATTTCTATACATCTATATTTCTATATATCTATATTTCTATATATCTATATCTGTAAATCTATATTTCTATACATCTATATTTCTATATTTCTATATTTCTATACATCTATACATCTATATTTCTATATATCTATATCTGTAAATCTATATTTCTATACATCTATATTTTTATATATCTATATTTCTATATTTCTATATTTCTATATATCTATACATCTATATATCTATTTCTATTTATATATCTATATATCTCTATTTCTATTTATCTATATATCTATATATCTATATTTCTATATATCTATATATCTGTATATCTATATTTCTATATATCTGTATATCTATACTTCTATATATCTATATATCTCTATATCTACATTTCTATATATCTATATTTCTGTATATCTATATTTCTATATATCTATATATCTGTATATCTATACTTCTATATATCTATATATCTGTATATCTATATATCTGTATATCTATACTTCTATATATCTATATATCTGTATATCTACATTTCTATATATCTATATTTCTGTATATCTATATTTCTATATATCTATATATCTGTATATCTATACTTCTATATATCTATATATCTGTATATCTGTATATCTATATTTCTATATATCTGTATATCTATACTTCTATATATCTATATATCTGTATATCTATATTTCTATATATCTGTATATATATACTTCTATATATCTATATATCTGTATATCTATATTTCTATATATCTATATATCTGTATATCTATACTTCTATATATCTATATATCTGTATATCTATATTTCTATATATCTATATATCTGTATATCTATACTTCTATATATCTATATATCTGTATATCTATATTTCTATATATCTATATATCTATATATCTGTATATCTATACTTCTATATATCTATATATCTGTATATCTATATTTCTATATATCTATATATCTGTATATATATACTTCTATATATCTATATATCTGTATATCTATATTTCTATATATCAAGTTTTCTATATTTCTATATATCTATATCTACATTTCCATATATCTATATATCTATATATCTATATTTCTATATATCAATTTTTCTATATTTCTATATATCTATATATCTATATATCTATATCTACATTTCTATATATCTATATATCTGTATATCTATACTTCTATATATCTATATATCTGTATATCTATATTTCTATATATCTGTATATCTATACTTCTATATATCTATATATCTGTATATCTATATTTCTATATATCTACATTTCTATATATCTATATATCTATATATCTATATTTCTATATATCAATTTTTCTATATTTCTATATATCTATATATCTATATCTACATTTCTATATATCTATATTTCTGTATATCTATATTTCTATATATCTATATATCTGTATATCTATACTTCTATATATCTATATATCTGTATATCTATATATCTATATATCTGTATATCTATACTTCTATATATCTATATATCTGTATATCTACATTTCTATATATCTATATTTCTGTATATCTATATTTCTATATATCTATATATCTGTATATCTATACTTCTATATATCTATATATCTGTATATCTATATTTCTATATATCTGTATATCTATACTTCTATATATCTATATATCTGTATATCTATATTTCTATATATCTGTATATATATACTTCTATATATCTATATATCTGTATATCTATATATCTGTATATCTATACTTCTATATATCTATATATCTGTATATCTACATTTCTATATATCTATATTTCTGTATATCTATATTTCTATATATCTATATATCTGTATATCTATACTTCTATATATCTATATATCTGTATATCTGTATATCTATATTTCTATATATCTGTATATCTATACTTCTATATATCTATATATCTGTATATCTATATTTCTATATATCTGTATATATATACTTCTATATATCTATATATCTGTATATCTATATTTCTATATATCTATATATCTGTATATCTATACTTCTATATATCTATATATCTGTATATCTATATTTCTATATATCTATATATCTGTATATCTATACTTCTATATATCTATATATCTGTATATCTATATTTCTATATATCTATATATCTATATATCTGTATATCTATACTTCTATATATCTATATATCTGTATATCTATATTTCTATATATCAAGTTTTCTATATTTCTATATATCTATATCTACATTTCCATATATCTATATATCTATATATCTATATTTCTATATATCAATTTTTCTATATTTCTATATATCTATATATCTATATCTACATTTCTATATATCTATATATCTGTATATCTATACTTCTATATATCTATATATCTGTATATCTATATTTCTATATATCTGTATATCTATACTTCTATATATCTATATATCTGTATATCTATATTTCTATATATCTACATTTCTATATATCTATATATCTATATATCTATATTTCTATATATCAATTTTTCTATATTTCTATATATCTATATATCTATATCTACATTTCTATATATCTATATTTCTGTATATCTATATTTCTATATATCTATATATCTGTATATCTATACTTCTATATATCTATATATCTGTATATCTATATATCTATATATCTGTATATCTATACTTCTATATATCTATATATCTGTATATCTACATTTCTATATATCTATATTTCTGTATATCTATATTTCTATATATCTATATATCTGTATATCTATACTTCTATATATCTATATATCTGTATATCTATATTTCTATATATCTGTATATCTATACTTCTATATATCTATATATCTGTATATCTATATTTCTATATATCTGTATATATATACTTCTATATATCTATATATCTATATTTCTATATATCTATATATCTGTATATCTATACTTCTATATATCTATATATCTGTATATCTATATTTCTATATATCTATATATCTGTATATCTATACTTCTATATATCTATATATCTGTATATCTATATTTCTATATATCTATATATCTGTATATCTATACTTCTATATATCTATATATCTGTATATCTATATTTCTATATATCTATATATCTGTATATCTATACTTCTATATATCTATATATCTGTATATCTATATTTCTATATATCTATATTTCTATATATCTATATTTCTATATATCTATATATCTATATATCTGTATATCTATATTTCTATATTTCTATATATCTATATATCTGTATGTCTATATTTCTATATTTCTATATATCTATATAACACTTTAAACCTTCGTCTCTAATGTTGTGTATCTTTTGTGTTAGTGTTGTGCTACATAAATATCTGGTGGTAAAAGTGTTTTTGTGTCTCCACGTGTTTCGTACATGATGTAAACGTCTCAAAGTAGTATATTTATTTAAACTGTATATTATAGTTTGCATGCAAAGTTGGAAAAACAACAGCGACTTTGGGTCAGAGGTCATTTGTTCAGTTTCCTCAAATCAAAATAGATTTATTTTGACATTTGACATTATTGACGTTAAGAATTATACAAAACTTCCTCTCAGAGTAAAACTGAGGCTGATGGGAAATTGATTCTCCCATGATTCAGTTTTCCATCATGTTTGTTTTGGGCTGTGGGAGGAAACCAGAGTGCCCAGACTAAAGCCATAAAAAGTAGGTCACTAGTCAAGCGTGGGCTTCCTTTTGAGTCGTGGTTTCATGGAGTTGATCCTCCAGTCTTCAGTCGTGACAGAGTCTCCGCCTCACGTCGTGATGGACCTCCTGGAGATCCTGTGGAGACGCTGGTCCCAGTCCAGGGCGCGAGAGCGCCAACGTCTGGCATGGGATGTGAAGCGTCATCTTTGTGTCGGAACACTGATCTGGATCTCTTTGGATCTGAAACTTAAACCAAAACAGTCCTTCAGTCGAACACATTGAAGCTCAGAGAGTTTAGGAGCAGATCTCAGGGACTCGTCCCACAATCCTTCACTTCAACTGCTTTTCTGTCACTGCAGACTTTTGTCCTTCACTGATAGTCATGTTGCTGCAATAGTTTGTTACATTTCACCTCGCAATAATTATTATTTTCCTGAAATGTTAATTCTATATTTTGAAAATTGGATTTTATTCATTAATTGAATTTAAATACACTTTTATTTTACATGCAGAGTTTAATATTGTTTTTCCAAATAATACAACAACAAAACTCTAAATTCAATTTTTTTCTATTTGTAGCCTTTTAAATTCAATTTTTAGTATAAAAAATATTGAATATAGAACATTTATTTTGGATTTATTATAATTAGGAAATCAAACTCTTCTGTATGTTGACAAAAATCATTAAAAAGTATTTTGCAAATATTCCAATTTAATGAATTATTCAAATATTTATGAAAAGAATTCAAACTTTCAAGATAGTTGTTTTTTAATTATTATTAATTAATTATTAAAATATAATATTCAATGCTGTAACATTATTTTAAATTCACTCAATATATATATATTATATTATATATATATATATAATAATAATAATAATAATATTTAAAAAAAACACTGTTTAACTTATTATTGTTGTTATTTTTATTAATAGTATTGTTATTAATATTATTGTTGTTATTGTTATTCATATTATTGTTATATATATTATTATTGATATTACTATTATTGTTGTTAATATTATTCATTTTATGTTATTTTTTCTGATGTCAGGATTACATTTCACATTGCAGATACATTTTAATAAAAACTAACTCCAAGTCAAATACACAAAAAAATCAAATGAAACATTAAAATACACATAAAAATGCAGTGGAAATTAACAAAAACAAAAAATATATGAATTCATACATAATACAATTGTAAGTAAGTAAGTAAGTAATATATATTTATATAGCGCTTTTCGAGACCAGGGTCACAAAGCGCTTTAACAATCAAAACAATACTCAAAACAGTACTTCCGGTGAGCCTTTGATCGGCTGCTTGAAACGTGAGCTCCTGCAATAATTGCCAAAAACAGTCGTTTTAACGACTACTTGTCCGGATATTATGCTCATATCACTTAAGATATGTCTCAAGCATCTCGGATCTATGATCGTGATGCTCTTCTCAACATCAGAGAGTCGATGGAGGTCTTCACTCGCGACCGTTACCAACGTCCGGTGAACGTGTTTCCGGCTCCGCTTCTCATCGACTCGGACTCTGTGGAATATCGTTTGATCTCTCGAGTACCGGGCGATTTCCACAAGGGATCGAGTCGGGCTGGAGTTCAGGTCAGGATGAGACGCGCAGTCGCGATCGCTCGGAACAACTCTGACGTCATCGAACGTCATCGGTGTTTGATCGACATACCTCTCACTGTGTGTGACGACACATCAGCGCTGCCGTCTGTCCAGACCTCAACGAAAGGTGGTAAGATTTTTTCATTTCCTCTCTTTAATTCGACTTTTACAACCGAGTTGAACTTCAGTGACAGCTGGTACCCACGTGACCGCTGTTCGCTTCAAAAGATCCCGCTCTGCGCGCCTGTCAGTGACGCGGCGTCGTCAGTGACGTCATCGGTGCTGAATGTGGGACTTCTTAATGTTCGCTCCATTACTAATAAGTCCTTTATTCTTAATGATCTTTTCACAAGAGTTAATTTGGATTTATTATGTCTTTCTGAGACTTGGCAGAGAGAGGAAGAGTTTATTCATCTGAATGAACTCTGTCCAGTAGGGAGCGCTGTCCTGGGGAAGCCTCGCCTCTCTGGTCGTGGAGGAGGTCTTGCTACTGTTTTTAGGGAGAGTTGTTCTTGCAAAGTGATTCAGACACAGGAATTCACTTCTTTTGAGTCTCAGATGATCTTGGTTGGTTCTACAAGACCTTTCTATTGTGTGTCAATCTACCGTCCGCCTGGTCCTGCGGCGGTGTTCTTGAAAGACTTTAGTGACTTCTTATCTTCCATTATTCAGATGGAATCTGTTCTTATTCTTGGAGACTTTAATCTTCATGTTGATGACGTCACATCTTGTTCTGCTAAAGAACTTTTAACTTTAACTGAAGCCTTTAATTTTGAGCAACATGTTTCTGAACCCACTCATCAAAAAGGCCACATTTTAGACTTAGTTTTTACTCTTGGCCTGAACATTTCTAATGTATCTGTACATGATGTCCATCTGAGTGATCATTCTCTTGTCTTGTTCAACCTGGACTTCATCCCTGAACCTAAGCCTTTGAAAGTTAGGTCTCAGAGGCGTGTCATCTCAGCCGATACTGCAGACAGTTTTTCTGCTATGTTTGACCGTCTTTCCTTTGATGACTGTCCAGATGTGGACAGTTTGATTCACTGTTTTACTGATCATTGTGTTGAAATACTAGATCAAGTGGCACCTGTTAAATCGAACTTGAAAATTCAGAAAAAACGGTGCCCTTGGACAAATGAAGATCTCCTGAGTCTGAGGAGACTTTGTCGAAAGACTGAGCGTCTCTGGAAGTCTACTAAACTTGAGGTGCACAGACTTCACCTCAGGGATCTGTTGACTTCTTACAATGAGATGGTAGAAACTGCTAGATCTGATTACATCAGAAAACTGGTAGCAGCAAATAGGAAAAACCCCAAAGTTTTGTTTGACACGATTAATTCTCTCGTGTCTCCTGCTCCTCAAATCACGCCGGTCTTCTGTGAAGCTGACAGCAATGCATTGTTGAGATTTTTCATTGACAAAATTAAATTGATCAAAGAGAAAATCTCTCCCCCTTTGTTGGGAACCCCTACTGTCTCTGAGCCCATCTCCTCCTCTTGGTCATCCTTCTCTGCTGTATCTTTGGGTGATATTTCAGCACTAGTGAACAAGATGAAACCCTCCTCTTGCTCTGATGACGCTCTTCCTTGTAGGCTTTTTATCAAAGTATTTGATGTAATTGGCCCCTGGGTTACCAATATGGTGAACCTCTCCCTTTCTACAGGGGTTTTTCCCAATGCATTTAAACATGCCATTGTGGAGCCTCTGCTCAAAAAACCACACCTAGACCCAACTGACCTCAGTAATTTCAGACCTATTTCTAAGCTCCCTTTCTTGTCCAAGATCTTGGAGAAGGTGGTGTCCGAGCAGCTGTCTTTGTTCTTGGATCAGAGCGACATCCATGAGAAGTTTCAGTCTGGCTTCCGTAAACATCACTCTACGGAGACAGCTTTACTGAAAGTGTCCAGTGACATCATGATGTCGGCTGACTCTGGTAAATTCACTGTTCTGGTTCTCTTGGATCTGTCGTCAGCCTTTGACACAGTTGATCACCAGATCCTGCTGAGAAGACTAAGGGATGAAGTGGGACTGTCTGGGTCTGTGTTAGAATGGTTCTCATCTTACCTTTCTGGGCGCAGTTTTAGTGTATCTGCCAATCAAATGAGGTCTGAATCGGCAGATCTGTTGTGTGGAGTCCCTCAAGGTTCTGTTCTGGGTCCTTTATTGTTTTTGCTGTACTTGATTCCCCTTGGTAAAATCATTCAGAGATTTCCAGATGTTTCTTATCACATTTTTGCTGATGACATCCAGCTCTACTGCTCTTTTGACCCAACTGAGCCCCAAAGGCTGAACAGCTTAGTCAATTGTTTGCTAGAAATCAAACAATGGCTGAGTGAAAACACTTTACAGCTTAATGTGGACAAAACTGAAACTCTGGTGATTGCTCCTGATGATACGATTCCAGGGTTGAGTCAGTACTTGGGTGACTTAGGTCAGTCTGTCAAACTGAGCCTGAGAAACCTGGGTGTTGTATTTGATAAAGACATGTCTCTTGTTCAACACTGTAGAAAACTGACCAGAAACTGTTTCCTTCAACTGAGAAAAATCTCTAAACTTAGGAAAATGCTGTCACAACATGATCTGGAGCTTGTAATCCATGCGTTTGTTTCTTCTCGTCTGGACTATTGTAACAGTTTGTTTTCATGTCTTAACAAGAAGGAGCTGTCTCGCCTGCAGTTGATTCAGAACTCTGCAGCGAGAATTCTGACCCGCTCTAGTAGAAGAACTCACATTTCTCCGATCCTTAAAACTCTTCACTGGCTTCCAGTTTCTTTCAGGATCAACTTTAAAATTCTGGTTCTTACTTTCAGAGCTATTCATGGTCAGGCTCCTCCTTACATCACTGATCTGATCCAGCCTTACACCCCAGCTCGGGCTCTGAGGTCTGTGGATCAGAATCTACTTATGGTTCCACGCACACGGCTCAGGACCAGAGGAGAGAAATCTTTTCAGGCTGTTGCTCCTAAGCTTTGGAACAATCTTCCTCTCTCTTTGCGCTTGATGGAGTCTACTGACTCCTTTAAGAAACATCTTAAGACGTTTCTATTTGTGCAGGCTTTTCCTTGAATTTCTCGAACTCCTGTGTTGTTCTCGGTGTTGTCTTGACCTTTGAAGTATGTGACTCTTTGCACAAAGAAAAAAACATACAAATGTAAACGCAGCTATTAAAACATATCAAGAAACATATAAATCAGTTTCTCAAACACATTTACAATCTTTGATTCTCTAGAATTTAAGCTAAACGTTCAAGAAGGAAAAAAAGAAAATAAACTTAAGAAAAGAGACTAAATATCAAGACGACACAAACATGATTATTTTTCAACTGTATATTAATTAAATGGAGTTAAAGTTGTAAAGTTTTAAATTAAGAATAAAAGTCCAGATGAAAGTTGTATGCATTAAACTGCGACTCACATTTTCTTTCCTCTTATCTTAAACTGCCTTCTCTCTCGCTGAAGTCATATCACTTCCTTATCTCACAGCGATGCTCGCCGGTATATTATCCAGTTCTACCTCCTCTGTGATGAAGAGGCTGCAGTTAAAAGTGCAGTTAAAGCTTCTGTGGGCGTCGTAATAAAAATATTTCATCCTCATGAACCTGTAGTTCAATGAGCGGAGCTTTATTTTGAAAGTTATTGTGGACGTATATCAGTGTTTAATTTCATTTTTCTGCATTTTATATTTAAATGTCATTTATTTTAAGCATTTTATTATTATTTTTTATATATTTAGATTTGATACCTTTATATTGAAAGGTTTCATTTGTTTTTATAGAATTGTTGAAAAGAAAAGAAGAAATATTTTAAATTTAAAATATGTTAATGATGAAATAATAATCATAATAATAATAATACTGTTTTATAATACTTAATAATAATTATAATAATAATACTTTCAACACACAAATTATGGAATTTAATTATTCCAAAAAAATATGTAAAAAATATTTCTATAAAAACATTCAAAGTTTCAACAATTAAAATGTTATATTTAATTACTCAATATAATGAACCTGATATAGTAAATATATTGTTTATTTTTTGTCTTTAATTACTCAATATAATGAACCTTATATAGTAAATATATTGTTTATTTTTTGTCTTTAATTAGTCAATATAATGAACCTGATATAGTAATTATATTGTTTATTTTGTCTTTAATTACTCAATATAATGAACCTGATATAGTAAATATATTGTTTATTTTGTCTTTAATTACTCAATATAATGAACCTGATATAGTAATTATATTGTTTATTTTGTCTTTAATTACTCAATATAATGAACCTGATATAGTAAATATATTGTTTATTTTGTCTTTAATTACTCAATATAATGACCCTAATGTAGTGAATATATTGTTTATTTTGTCTTTAATTACTCAATATAATTAAGCTGATATAGTAAATATATTGTTTATTTTGTATTTATTGATCAGAAAAAGCTTTAATGATTTACTTTTTAACTGACGATTGTTTTCAATAATACACTGAGGTTTTTAAAGCAGGTGTTGTGTTGAACAAATATTCTTTTAAACACAACATTCCCATAAAACAAACGTTTCTGCATGAAATCCCTAAAAAAGTCATTTCCTTCACAGTTCTACGAGGCACTGAGAAAACTGCTGTGTCGGCAGAAACATGTCGCTTCGCCTCAGACAACATTATCTCTCACTGGACGTAGAAACGCGTCACGATGTAATTGCAACTGTGTCTGAATCAGAGACAAGAAGAGCAGAAGTTATTATGGATCTGCTGATCCCAGAGTTCTGCCTTAATCCGGTTAGAGGCTGCTTCATGTCTCTGTGAGGATGAAAACGTCTTTGAACCATGATTCACTTCAAGCAGGTCTTGTGTCAAATATATCGTCCATTGATAAAATCAGCATCGACTGGGTCGCAGGGGCAGCAGAGGAAAGAGGCCTGACTTCATCTCTGACTTAACAACCTCTTAGCTTCACTTCCTACTTCCTTTATTAGCTTCTGAGCTGTGGTATGTTTTCTTCTGTCACGTCATGAACGACTAGTTTCCACAGGTGTGTCGATGAAGCTTCATGAAACAGCTGATGAAGTTTCATGAAACAGCTGATGAGGTGTCATGAAACAGCTGATGAGGTGTCATGAAACAGCTGATGAAGTGTCATGAAACAGCTGATGAAGTGTCATGAAACAGCTGATGAAGTGTCATGAAACAGCTGATGAAGCTTAATGAAACAGCTGATGAAGCTTAATGAAACAGCTGATGAAGCTTAATGAAACAGCTGATGAGGTTTCATGAAACAGCTGATGAAGTGTCATGAAACAGCTGACGAAGTGTCATGAAACAGCTGATGAAGTGTCATGAAACAGCTGATGAAGTGTCATGAAACAGCTGATGAAGTGTCATGAAACAGCTGATGAAGTGTCATGAAACAGCTGATGAAGCTTAATGAAACAGCTGATGAAGCTTAATGAAACAGCTGATGAAGCTTAATGAAACAGCTGATGAGGTTTCATGAAACAGCTGATGAAGTGTCATGAAACAGCTGACGAAGTGTCATGAAACAGCTGATGAAGCTTCATGAAACAGCTGATGAAGCTTCATGAAACAGCTGATGAAGTGTCACGATACAGTGTCTTCATATTCAATGGTATCATCACATTAGTAGATCATATTAAACTGTTATGAAGCAGAGAGTGACATCTAGTGGTGTCTCACAGTGACTACACTGTATCATGATAATTCATCAGCTGTATCATGAAGCTTCACAGAAACATCTGCTGCATCATCACCAAGCTTTTATTCATTCTCGTTGGTCGACCTCCACTAAACTCTTTTCTTTTGTGACTTTTTTCATCCCTTTGTTTCTTTTCCATAACCTATCGCGGATTTCTAAAGTCCTTTTGTGACTTTTGTGCAGCTGTGACTTGATTAATGCTTTTCTCAATTGGTTGATGCTATTGTGACTTTTTTCATCCTTTTTTATATTTTAATCGTTTTTTTCTTGTAACTTTTGTTTTTCCTTTACCTCGTTGTGACATTTTTCGAGCCTCTTGTGACCTTTTTTATCCTTTTGTGACTTTTATTCATCTTCTTGTGCCTTTTTTTTTACCCTCTCATCACTTTTCTTTAACCTTTTGCGACTTTTTAATGATCTTGCTTTTTCATCTTTGATCGTCTTTTGTTTTAAATGAATTCTCTTGTGACTTTAAAAAGTCCTTTTGTGACTTTTGTGCAGCTGTGACTTGATTAATGCTTTTCTCAATTGGTTGATGCTATTGTGACTTTTTTCATCCTTTATTATATTTTAATCGTTTTTTTCTTGTAACTTTTGTTTATCCTTTACCTTGTTGTGACATTTTTCTAGCCTCTTGTGACCTTTTTTATCCTTTTGTGACTTTTATTCATCTTCTTGTGCCTTTTTTTTTACCCTCTCATCACTTTTCTTTAACCTTTTGCGACTTTTTAATGATCTTGCTTTTTCATCTTTGATCGTCTTTTGTCTTAAATGAATTCTCTTGTGACTTTAAAAAGTCCTTTGTGGCTTTTATCGTAACTTTCTTTATGCACTTTTCAATTTGTATATTATTATGACTTTTTTTTAACCTTTTGTCATTTATTTTGGGACTTTTCTTTCACCCTTTTATCCTCACGTGACTTTAGTTCAACCTTTTGAAATTTTTATTAATCCGTTTTTGACTTTTTATCCTCCTGTGACTGTTTTAAGCGTGTCGTCCCTGACTTCTCTTAACCTTCTTCTAAATAGTTTATCTTCTTTTAACCTTTCTTTTCATCCATTTCATCACCTTATCAAAGCTGCCTCCCTGTAAATGAACAGCTCTGCCTCTTGGCTCAGCTCTATCCTCACCGCGACACATGATGCTTCCCTCAGACACTTAAACTCCATCATCTGTTGCTTCATAATGAGTCCATTCTTGTCTCCAAACACTGACGAACCTCTCGATGGACAGAAAACTTTCTCTCACTTGTTAGAGGAAATAAAGTGGAGTCGCTAACGAGCCACGATTCACACTTTCCTCTCAACAGTTTATAATGAAGACCATCGTCTTCAGATCCAGTTTAGTCTCCGAGATATCAGGACATTATTAGGACCCTCGACTGGATCAGCGGTTTATTATTGAACGTCACGTCGATATCTGCGGCGGGATTGATGTCGCGCGGCTCCGCTAACGGTTAGCGAAACGACAAACAAATGTATTTAATAGTCCAGTCGTGAACAGAAGTAACACAACACTTGTGTGAGTCTGTTGGTGTCGAACAGACACATTTATGAGCCTCTGCATTATGCAAATGTGTCTGGCTCCAAAAATAAAAACAAAATATCTCATTACGAGACTCGGCCGGAGTCAAAATTGACATCATCAAAATGATTTTAGTCGCAAATGTTTCTCGTATTCGTGTCTGTCGTTAACTCCGATAATAAAGAACAGATTCCGAGCGTTTACCTCCGAGACTCCATTCTCCCTCAATCGTTGCAATTACTGCGACGTTTGCGTTCGTCACGCCGGAGAGAAATATCTCGCTATTAAATCTGCCGAACAAGAATGATAAACACACAAAAACCACCAGTCGAATACTCACAAAGTGCCGACGAAAACAAACAAACGTGTGCGGAACAAATACACAAACGACTCGTGTAGCAGATGATGACAAACATGACAAACGTCAACGTGAAATACACAAAATAATGTACATTTACAGGAAGAACCTGGAAAAACAGTAAAAGCTTTTAGAGAAAATCACCTCAAATGATCACATTAAATACACACAAGAATAAAAAATACAATATATTGACCGTTTTTATTTCTTTAAGAATATTAATATATATATATAAAAAAAACTATATAATAAACAAACACAAAAATAAGTTGACAATTATTTTCTTCATAAAATGTATATAAATGTAAAGGAAAAATTTACTTTAAACAAACACAAAATACAACTACACACAAAAAAATAATGTATTGACAAATTTAAGAAAACTATAGGGATATTAAAGAAAAAAATAATAATTATTAATTAAAATAATTATACAAACATTTTGTTGTTAATGATAGAATTATTATTAATACTCAAATAATATATAAAAAATCCAAATACACGCATAAAGATGAAGACATTGACAATAGTTTTTAATATACATTTGTCATAAAATAAATACTTTATACGTAAACAAAATTCAAATACATACATGAACATGAAGATATTGACAATTGTTATTGTTTTTTTATTTAAAAGAAATACTTTATACATGTACACGATACAAATACACACAAAAATATAACATTTTTAACACTTATTTCTTCGTAAAATGTATACAAATCTAAAATAATTTATACAAAATCCAAATAGACACGATGAGCTTATTGAATAAAAAAAGAGTAGGAATATCAACAAAGCATTTATACTAAAAACATGAACAAATACACAACAGATGTGTGAGAGAAAAATTAAATACATGAAAATCCAAAAAAAAATCAAGAAATGTACGATTAGAATAAAAACAAACACAAAATCCTACACATGTAGATAAAATACACATAAACGAGAACCAAGGAAGTCGTTTTTATTATTATTCTTTTTTAAAGCAACTTTAAAATTAAATAAAAAAGGAACAAAACTACCTCAATAATATTCCACCATTTTAGATCAAAGCTCTTAAACTCGGGGCATCTGTGTTGACTTCATGTGGACCTGAAGTGTCTGAAGGTCACAGAAGGTCAGAGGAAACTCTCGTATCTCCATGAGTCCTGAAGGTCACACTGTGTTGTGCTGCAGCTGCACGTGAGCGTGAGCAAGACCTCGGTGAAGGTGGTTCTGGACTGTTCCGCCGTCGGAGAGAAGGCCGTGAGCGCCGCTGGAAACATCACCACGGACGGCACCGAGGTTCTGGGGCGACTGCAGCGGTCCAGGGGGAGACGAGAAGACTCCGCCCCGGTTAGTAGACGACCTTTGACCTTTGACCCCGTGCACAACACACGTGTCACTGTTGATGTTTGTGACACAATAACATTCAAGTTCTAAGAAAAAGACACAAAGACGTTCATTCCTCTCAAAAAATAAGCTTTTATTGCCAAATGTTTTTAAGATAGTTATAAACATCAAAGTCACTTCATGGTTACGTAACATAAGATGAATAAATTAGGTTTAAAATGTTCTATGTATTTAAAACATTATGGTGTTTTTAAATAAATGGTATAGTTAAGGGTTGAAAATATAATAAAATGTTGCAAATATAAATGTTAATGTAAAGTTTTATGTGATCAAAGGAAGATATTAACAGATAATATCAATAAAAAATAGACAATAAAGTCAAAATATCTATTTTTGTTTAGATTATTGTTATTAATTCAAGGTATTAACATATGGAAGTGACATCAGAATATTTAATAGTTTCATTTAACATTTTAAACTAAAACATGTTTTCAAGGAAACAATTATTTTTAAGAATTTAACATTTTTTTACATTTATTTGAAGAAAAATACATTTTAAAAAGATGATTTTTAAGCATTTAATTACTTCTTTAAATCATTGGATGATATCATTTCTATATTGAAAAGTTTAGTTTTAGTTTTATGTAATAAAAATATTAATATTAAAAGAAAATATTTTTTTACACATAGTTTGATATTCTTAATACAATAATATTATAATATATATTTTCTTTAAATTACACATAAAAATGTTGATATAATTCGAACATTTTTCAACCTTTAAAAATGAAAACTATTGAATTCAATTATTCAACGACATTTGAGAAACTCAAAATAATCCAAATGTAACTTAAACTTTTAAAATAACTGAAGCACTGATGTACTTATACTACAGACACAAATACTACTAAACGTGTCATGAATCACACACAATGATTGTGAAGCAGTGAAGAACAGATTCATGTTGGTTTGTCTTCACTTCTACACAAACAAAGACTCACAACATGAATGTAAAATAACATGTTTTATTCATGAACTTTCTCCTCAGTGTTGAGTGTGTTGTGTTGACGCGAGTGTGTGTCTGTAGTTCCAGCTCCAGATGTTCGACATCATCTGCAGCACGTCGTGGGCCAGCAGAGACAAGTGCTGTGAACTCCCCGCCCTGGTGAGTCCACGCTTCTGTGTTGATGACGGTGAAACCAAAACACATCCATTTACGTCAGTGCCCTGAACTCACCACTGAGAGGTTCATGAGCCTGTGGTGCTGAAGAATAGACCAGGACACAGAGAAACAGAAATAGTTCACGGATGTTCACAGGATTGAAATCATCGAACTTCCCTCGTTTATTTACCAGGTTTTTTTTTCAAGAACATCTGAATAAAGTCCAGGAAGAACCACAGATAAGAGTGAAAAATAATACGAGAATTAAAAATATACATATTTATTCATATTTATTTATACATTTACGAATGAGGAAAGAATAAAAGTCTATTAATCAGTATAAATGTATTTAATTAATACAATTGTAATTAAAAAAGGAATAAATAATGCTTTTTTTGACCAAAACAAATCCACAAAGTAGTTTAAATATGTTACAGTATATTGTAAATGTATCCACAGTTGAATTATCTATATGTATATATATATATATATATATATATATGTATGTATATATATGATATATACTGTATGTTTGTGTATATGTATATATCAATAAAATACATATATATATATGTATGTACATATATATATATATATATATATATATATATATATTCTGTGTATATATATATACTGTATATATATATATATATATTTTTTTTATCATTATTGATATATAAATTATATATAAGTAATTCATTATGTGACTTTCAATTGCCTTTTTTGATTTATTAGACAAGAGACGAGAAATAACCACAAAATAAGCGAATACAGTGAGAAAAATAAGATTTTTAAGAAGTTATATTTTAATTAGAAACGTTTAATTATAAATATTGTTTAAAAAAATAAAAATAAAATAAAAATCCTGATAATTGTATTTATTCTTTACTTTGACCTGACTATGACGCATGGATGCATTTAAAGTTAAAAATAACTTAATAATGTTTTTTAATTTTTCATTCCGTGACAAGTGAACAAGAAAGATGTGTTTGTGTCGCTGATGTTTGTTCTTATTTGTGTAGCGAGTGGAGGATCAGTGTCCGTCGCTGCCTCACTCCTGCACCTGCTCCCAGGACAGCAAAGGACCTCCTGGACCGTCTGGACCACCAGTAAGTTCTTAGATCTTAGATTCAGGATCAGATCAGTGTGTGTCGCTCATGACTCCACCTGAGGGATGAACGCCAGGAGCTCCTTCATGACTCTTTCTTTCCTTTGTCTCCTCTTTTCTAGCTTTATCTCTTGCTCCGTTTGTCTCGGTCTCTCACCGCTGCACACATTTAGTCCAGGACATCAATTATACCAGGATTCCATTCATCACGGCTGATTAAAACCTCAGCTTTCCTCCCCGACCTGGAGCGACTCGTGGCTCTTTTAATAGAAGGAAGTTTAATTTCCCACACTCCTGGCTCGTCCTCCATTTTGAACCAGCATCTAATCTCTTTGTCCTCCTTTAGGACTTAATATGGATTTCTTATCATTAATAATAGCTATGAATATGCAGGAATGAGCTCACTTTATTCTTATATGGAGTGTATTTTGGTGTTTTATAATCCAACATAATGACTACAAAGCCACAGCTAGCAGTTGGCTAGCAATTTGGTTGCAGTTAGCTGGCAGTTAGCAGGCAGTTAGCTGGCAGTAAACTGGCAGTTAGCTGGCAGTAAACTGGCAGTTAGCAGGCAGTTAGCTGGCAGTTAGCTGGCAGTAAACTGGCAGTAAGCTGGCAGTTAGCAGGCAGTTAGCTGGCAGTTAGCTTCCAGTTAGCTGGCAGTTAGCAGGCAGTTAGCTGGCAGTAAACTGGCAGTAAGCTGGCAGTTAGCAGGCAGTTAGCTGTCAGTTAGCTTCCAGTTAGCTGGCAGTTAGCTGACAGTTAGCTACCACTTAGCTAGCAGTTAGCTGGCAGTTAGCTGGCCGTTAGCTGGCAATTAGCTGGCAGTTAGCTAGCAGTTAGCTGGCAGTTAGCTAGCCTTTAGCTGGCAGTTAGCTAGCCTTCAGCTGGCAGTTAGCTAGCCTTTAGCTGGCAGTTAGCTGGCAGTTAGCTAGCAGGCTAGTCATCCAGGAAGTTGGTCTTCTACATAGTTTTTTAAGATAATCCTGAAATATCCTTTTAATTATATCCTTAAAATGTTCCTATATGTTTTAAATCACGATTTAGAAAACATTAAAAACTAGCTGCATGAATACATTTAAATAAGAAATGATGCTAAATGAAGATGCTAGCAACGTAAGCTAGCAAAGATATCAAAAATACTGTTGCTGAAATTCAAATAAATACATTTTGTTAGCATATTTGTGCTAAAAGATATTTTTAATCTAAATATGTAACGAAATAAATCCAAATAATGGGTACTGGATTGTATCCCAGCTAGTTAGGTTTATAGGGGGAAGACCCACTGGAAAGTCTACCGTCTTTTTTAGTCTGTCATGTTCACTTGAACCACAAATGTGTTGCAGGAAATAAAATACATTATTTTTATTCAAAATGTTTGTCGAGAATATCAAGTGCAGTTTTTATCTCTTCTATGATTCTTTTCTTTCCTTCCTGCGACTTTTCTTTTACGGCTCGACGAGGGCCTTCTGCCTTTTTATCACCACTTTGATGTCAGTGTTCGCTGACGTTAAATCTCTTTTCACTACGTTTGGATCAATATATGGTAAAAATCAACAATCGGCAGGAGGAGGAAGAGAGGAGACTAAAGGTCTTTCAAAGGTTGAATAAATCGTGTGTATATATATATATATTTATATATATGTATATATGTATGGATGGATGTATACAATATGGACACTTACTATTAGCTGAAAAATAAATGTAAAATCAAAATTTAATGTTCAATGTTAACCGTTTTTCCTACAATAAAGAACGACTTCAAAAAATATTTCACTTCTTCATGAAAAAAAACTACTTTATTTGGCTGAATTTTTGTTGGAATTGAAAATTAAGACACACTTCCTTTTTTTGGGAAAATATTTTTGGCGATTTAAGCGACTTTTTAAAAAAAAAAAAGTTGTTTGTTACTGAAGAAACACATTTTTGATTAAAGTCTTTGTTTCATGATTGAAGCAACATTTTTTTAATTGAATTAATTTTTTTATTGATAACAAGTTTTTTTTAAGTTTTTATTTATTGAAGCAGCCCTTCAGTCATTTCTTTAAATTGTATTGCTCTATGTTTTTTTTTATAGTTATATTCTATTTATTTGTGTATTTGTATTTTATTCTGAAGTTGTTTTTTTTGTCTAAAACATAGAAATTTATAAAGAGAAAAATATAATTTATTCTTGAAAAATAAGAGTTTGGAACAAAATTCGAAAACGAACAATATATAGTCATTAATTCATTTTCTACTGCTTTATCACTTGTAGGGGTCTAACCCAGTTTCATTGGGCGAGAGGCAGGGGACACCCTGGACAGGACACCAGTCTGTCGCAGGACACACAAAGACACACAACTATTCACACACACACTCATACCTATAGACAATTTCCTCAAGTTCTCAATCAACCTCTGTATGTTTTTAGACTGTGGGAGGAAACCGGAGTGTCCGGAGTAAACCCACGCAACACAATATACAGTATATATATATATTTTTAAATATATATAAGCTTCAGTTGAAAACGTTCTCCACTGAGACGTCTTCATCACCGTGAGAGATTTAAACTCCGACAGGAAGAGGAAGTGTCTTCAGTTCTAACGATGGTTCCCAGACGTGTGTCGTACGTCTTTAAGGTCGTAACTCGGGGCGACAAAGGTCAGAGCGAGGTTTACCGTCTACTGTTACTCAGAGACGAGGGACGATAAAGTCTCTCGGCTCAGAAGAAGAACTTTTATCTTCGTCCGCGACAAACCTCCGTCGTTACAAAGGTTTCATCAGGAACACTGGCTTCAAAGTAAAAGTGTTGAGTTGATGCTCGTGAAGGAACATTTGTTCTTGTGCTTCAGGGCGGGCCCGGCATCAGAGGAGCACGAGGAGACAGAGGAGAGCCTGGAGTAACGGTGAGTAACACCATCAGTATCATCAGTGCAACACAGTAGTACAGAGAGATACAATCATTTAACTTCTCTTTTATTGATTATTACTGTCTGGAAGGTGTTTTATTTTGAAAAACTCTCAAAAATTGGGAACCAGTAAACTACTTATGACAAGTGAAACACAAACTCTTAATGGAACAAAAAACTCATCTAGAGCTTCTGTTGACTCCATGATAATTTAAAATGATTTTTCATGAACTCAACGTTGTTTTTTTGCTGGTCATTTTATTTCTACAGTTGTTGTTTTTCTTCTGAAGGTGTGTTTGTCAATATAAAGCCAAGAACTTAGAAAATATTAAAAATATTTCTTAAAAATGTTCATCATTTATTATATTATTGTTATACTGTATGTATTATACAATATTATAATTATTTTATAAAAAATGCTTTAAAAATGTTATATCTATATATATGTCATTTAATACAGTTAAATAATAGTATTTCCAAATCCTAAAAATATTACTTACTAAAAGTGTATAAACAGACATCCTTTAATCTCCTCAAAAAACCAAAGAGTTAATATAAAGTGGCTGCGATGACCTTGAATATAAACACGTTCCATAAAATCCTCTTTCATGGCGACACGTCGTCGTTGAATCTTCTCTAAACTTCGCTCAGTATTTCTCGGACACCTTCGTTCTCCTTCCTCACGTCGTGCTGTTGCATATTCATGAGAAGTTTACCAGAGCGAGAGGAAGCGTCTTCAGCGTTCACTCGCTCGACTCCAGGAAACACAACAATGAACAAACGAGAGAAGAATGAACTTCATCCAGACCTTTATTGTCAGGCCTCCTCGTTTCTTTATCTTTTTACTTCTTAAAACATCATTTCTGGCTTCTTTATTAGTTCTGAACACACTAGGATCATCCTACTCCTGACGCCTTTTGTTACCGACCAGGCTCGCCCGCACACGCCTGAACGCATCACACAACAATCACACACTTCTGCCCCAAAATAAAAGTTCAATAAAGTCGGTAACAATAGATGAAATTTAGCCCCAAATTAATTCTGACAGAGAAAAAAAAACCTGACGGTACTTTGAACAGAATCGTCAGAGAAAATTTGTGTGTTTTGCAAACTAGTGTCTGTTGTGTATCGTAGCGACACACCTCAATGTCCAGGATACACACTGGTTGCAGCAGAATACCACACAGTGATGGAGGACTTGATGATACTGTTATTTGTTTAGAAAAAAAAGTTATTTTACATTTTATATGCAACAGCAACAGTTTCTTAATGTTTTATTAGCATTTTTTTTATTTATTTAAATAATATTTGATGTATTTTTGCTTGTGTTTTTTATCCCGTGATGTTTCCTCTCTGCTGACGACCCTTCAGTGTGTGGCCCCTCAGGAGCTTTGAGTTGCTGCTGCTCCACTGAAAGATATTGTAGTCGTTTCCAACAGAACATGTGCATTATTGAGATAAAGCGCCAGAGAAACCTCCAGTGTTTCTAATCTGCTCTTCTTTATTGACGTGGTGTCGACACGTGTTTGGTTTGATCCTCCACACAAACCATGATTCTCTCACAAGAACCTCTGGACCTTCAACGTCAGACGGAGATGATCTGAGACGACACTGTTGATGCTGCAGAACATCTGTGTTAGCAAAGATACACACACTGTTAGAGATGTTTGAATGTGTTTCCTCGTGGATTAGATCATATCACACACACACACACTGACGCACACACACACACACACTGACGCACACACGTATACACACACACACATTTATATAAACACACACGCAGCCCTGCAGCGTATGGATCATGTTCACTCGTGTGTATCTTTATCCTGGAGCATAAACTATTGATTTATCTTCATCCAACACTGTCCACAAAATAAGAGGCTTAAGCCGTGTCCCAGCTACCCAGGGCAAGAAGCAGGGGACACCCCTCTTCCAATGCAATAAACCCTGCAAGTTAAAAGTTCTCCCGCCATCAACAAGTCCCATAATGCACTGCAACAGGTCAAAACTGTTTTGGAATGATTGATTGTCTGATATGATTTTTGATTGATTGATTGATTTTGATTTGTATCGTTTCAGGGACTTCAAGGACCCGTCGGTGAGATTGGCCCCGCGGGACCCCCAGGACCACCTGGTCCTCAGGGTCCCAGTGGACTCTCCATACAGGGGGCGCCGGTGAGTCCGACCGATGTTTCTACATGTACACAAAAAAGATATATGTTATATACCGTAAATAGGTATGTTTTATAGAAAAATATTCTTATTATTTAAAAAAGATGTGTGATATACTAAAATAGTTATATAAAGAATTACATGACATATAGAAAATATACATTATATAAAAAATACATGATATATAGAAAAATGTACATTATATAAAAATAACATGATGTATAGAAAAATGTACATTATATAAAAATAACATGATGTATAGAAAAATGTACATTATATAATAAAAAATATATGTTGTATAGAAAAATAATTGTATTATATTAAAAAAATATAGGTCATATACCATCAATATGTATGTTGTATAGACAAATAATTGTATTATATTAAAAATGTATAGGTCATATACCATCAATATGTATGTTGTATAGAAAAATAATTGTATTATATTAAAAATATATATAGGTCAAATACCATCAATATGTATGTTGTATAGAAAAATAATTGTATTATATTAAAAATATATATAGGTCATATACCATCAATATGTATGTTGTATAGACAAATAATTGTATTATATTAAAAATATATATAGGTCATATACCATCAATATGTATGTTGTATAGAAAAATAATTGTATTATATTAAAATATATATAGGTCATATACCATCAATATGTATGTTGTATAGACAAATAATTGTATTATATTAAAATATATATAGGTCATATACCATCAATATGTATGTTGTATAGACAAATAATTGTATTATATTAAAAATGTATAGGTCATATACCATCAATATGTATGTTGTATAGACAAATAATTGTATTATATTAAAATATATATAGGTCATATACCATCAATATGTATGTTGTATAGACAAATAATTGTATTATATTAAAATATATATAGGTCATATACCATCAATATGTATGTTGTATAGAAAAATAATTGTATTATATTAAAATATATATAGGTCATATACCATCAATATGTATGTTGTATAGACAAATAATTGTATTATATTAAAATATATATAGGTCATATACCATCAATATGTATGTTGTATAGACAAATAATTGTATTATATTAAAAATGTATAGGTCATATACCATCAATGTGTATGTTGTATAGACAAATAATTGTATTATATTAAAATATATATAGGTCATATACCATCAATGTGTATGTTGTATAGACAAATAATTGTATTATATTAAAAATGTATAGGTCATATACCATCAAAAAAAAAAAAAAATGTGTATGTTGTATAGACAAATAATTGTATTATATTGAAATATATATAGGTCATATACCATCAATATGTATGTTGTATAGACAAATAATTGTATTATATTAAAATATATATAGGTCATATACCATCAATATGTATGTTGTATAGAAAAATATGTTTATTATAAAAAGAAAAAGCACATTGTTGAAAATGTAACATATTAAAAGACGTTTATCATAAAGGTGAAAAAAAATATTCCATTATCTAAAAAATAATTATCATTCATAAAA
Organism: Callionymus lyra; assembly: GCF_982586985.1. Classification (NCBI taxonomy): domain Eukaryota; kingdom Metazoa; phylum Chordata; class Actinopteri; order Syngnathiformes; family Callionymidae; genus Callionymus; species Callionymus lyra. The sequence continues at coordinate 18,855,317 of NC_141834.1, read as the reverse complement.
AATAAATTATATGAAAAGTATTTAATCTAGAAAAAAAAAAACTTTATCTTATAGCATTTTTCTTTTAAGTCCATTAAATAAATCACTAAAATACTCTTTTAAAGTGTAATATTCAGTATATTTATGTGAAGAACATATAAAGTAGTTTTACTAAATAATAAAGTTTAATCAAGCAAATAAAAACATGCATAAAACACCATAAAAGAGAAATAAAGACGATCTTAACCTTGTATCTTAATTTTATGAGACGTTAAAAACAAGTAAAGTTTTGATTCAAATGTTCACGACATGTGAAGAAACATGTTTAGATCTCCATTGATTTCATGCTCCAGATGATTCCTTCTTCTCTGCTGCCCCAGTTCTCTTGAGCAAACACACACCAGGATGAAACCGGTTCACTCATGTTTCCGTGGCGACACTAAAACACGAAGAAGGAAATAAATGTTGTTTGTCTGTAGAAAATGTGCTCGGTTTGATGTGGAGTCTGTCGATGGAGACTCTGCCAACGCGCTCGGCCAACCGAGCAGGAGGACCTGAGGTTCTGGTCCAAACACTCGGAGGTTCTGGTCCAAACACTCGGACGTGTTGTTGGCCTGCCCTCCTCCCCGAGTCGCGAGTGCGACGCCTTCCGTCTGTCTGCCATGTTTAAAATGCAATTGTGTGCGTCGCAGGGTCCGGCGGGAGAGAAGGGCGACGGCGGAGATGTTGGACCAGCAGGACTGATGGTGAGACTCCAGCGCTCATCAGCAAACGTCCACTTTCATTTCTGCTGCCTTGCTCAAGGGCCGACGGCTCAATCGAGTGAAACCCTGTTGCTGTGTGACAGGATTTGTAAATGGTTCTTCAATGAGTGTGTTGTGGCCGTGCTGCACGTGTGTGTGTGTGTGTGTGTGTGTGTGTGTGTGTGTGTGTGTGTGTGTGTGTGTAGGTGTGTGTGTGTGTGTGTGTACATGTGTTGAATATCAATGAGACTCACTAATGTTTCATGTAAAGCCACAGATGTGAAGCGACAGACAATAATATCTGTTTAAACTGGAAAAACACTGAGACAGAAAAAAAAAAAGACATTCGTCTTGTTTTTAATCTCACGCTTTGTGTTTGCAAGTTGTTTTTAAGTTGATATTTTAAAAGTGTCTAATTAGATTAATTCATTGCGATCGTAACTAGTGTTTTTTTAATCGCATTAATCTTATTTTAATCTCACTTTCTAATTAATTACGATCATAACTAGTGTTTTTTTAATCACATTAATCTTATTTTTACCTCACTTTCTAATTCATTACGATCATAACTAGTGTTTTTTTAATCGCATTAATCTTATTTTTACCTCACTTTCTAATTCATTACGATCATAACTAGTGTTTTTTTAATCGCATTAATCTTATTTTTTATTCCATTTTTTAAATTAATTACGACAATAACAAGTGTTTTTAATCGCATTAATCTTATTTTTTATTCCATTTTTTAAATTAATTACGACAATAACAAGTGTTTTTTTAATCGCATTAATCTTATTTTTTATCTCATTTTTTAAATTAATTACGACAATAACAAGTGTTTTTAATCGCATTAATCTTATTTTTTATTCCATTTTTTAAATTAATTACGACAATAACAAGTGTTTTTTTAATCGCATTAATCTTGTTTTTTATCTCATTTTTTAAATTAATTACGATCATAACAAGTGTATTTTTAATCGCATTAATCTTATTTTTATCTCACTTTCTAACTCATTACGATCATAACTAGTGTTTTTTTAATCGCATTAATCTTATTTTTACCTCACTTTCTAATTCATTACGATCATAACTAGTGTTTTTTTAATCGCATTAATCTTATTTTTTATTCCATTTTTTAAATTAATTACGACAATAACAAGTGTTTTTAATCGCATTAATCTTATTTTTTATTCCATTTTTTTAATTAATTACGACAATAACAAGTGTTTCTTTAATCGCATTAATCTTATTTTTTATCTCATTTTTTAAATTAATTACGACAATAACAAGTGTTTTTAATCGCATTAATCTTATTTTTTATTCCTTTTTTTAAATTAATTACGACAATAACAAGTGTTTTTTTAATCGCATTAATCTTATTTTTTATCTCATTTTTTTAATTAATTACGACAATAACAAGTGTTTTTTTAATCGCATTAATCTTATTTTTATCTCACTTTCTAACTCATTACAATCATAACTAGTGTTTTTTTATTCGCATTAATCTTATTTTTAATCTCACACTTTTTTTAATTTCATTTTTTCCAGAATAATATATATTTTAGTCACAGTAGTGTTTTTGTGAAAGTATATTAAATGTAGATTTTCTTCCTTCAACATAAATCTCCAGGCATCAGGTTGTGATTCTCAAGAGCAGAAGAAAGTTAATGAAACCAAACAGTTGAGCGTCTGAAGCTCGAAGAGAAAGAAATCTTTTCTAAATCACCTGAGAATCAGTGACATTTCAACTTGTTGTGAGTCAGTTGTGCTGCTGCTCTGCTGCGAGTGAAGCGTGCTGTGCAGGCGAGTAATCCAGTGTCAGCATATGAAGGGGTTCGTCTCTGCTGCGCCTCTCATTTACAGAAGAAACATCAATTACCTTTTACTCTCCTTCTTCTGCTGCGTCTGCACTTTCATCCTTTTTTCATTACCAGCCTCGCGGTAAACAACGATGTCGTCGCCTTTGTTTCCATAACCTCGTTCTCGACGAACACAACCTTCACCAGGAAACTTATCTGCTGGCCTTTGTTTGGAGGGAAATAAATTCTACTCTACGAGGATTTGGTCGAAGGTTTTTATCTCAGTCAGACTCAAATGAGTTTTTATTCACAGCACATATATTTGTAGAAACTAGTTTCTTCTCTGTTGTCAACGACTACAGAGTATTGTAGTTGAAAATATTAGCACGAAAGTCATTATAACGAGCAGCAACAAACTATTATTATGAACAAATACTTTTGAAACAAACAAAAACTTAAATTAAATCAAGATTTTATCTCTACTTTGGTGACTTCTCGTGACGGGAAGTTGATGTAGATTTTCCTGAAAGTCCATCAATACCCCCCCTACAGGCTAGGTGTGTGTACTACATTATTTTGCATCACCTGAAAATAAGTTGATCTAATAAGAACAAAAATATCAGATAAAAAAAGATGCAATTTTCTCAGTGTTTATTGATTCAGCTAAACTTCTCTACGATGGCGGTTGGAGACGGCAGTTGCATTTGATTGTTAAATCTGTATTATTTATCATCAAATCGAAACACAACAACAACATTTCTCTCGTTTTCTAAAACAAATGCATATGTAGCGGGAAATACGTAATTCTTTTTATGTTTATTTAAACTCTTGCAGTTGCAACGGTCGTACACCGGGGGGAGCCAGAAAAAAACAAGTTCAATTTCCTGGATCTCTTCAGATTAATCAAGTTTTCTTCTCTAAAATTATAAGAAAATATCTTTACACCCAATTATTGAAATGTGTATTTTTCCACAATACCGCTTGGATATTCAACAACGCTGTATTGTTTATGTTTATTTGGCTTGAAATAATTTTTCAAATTCAATTTTGAATATATATATATATATTTCATGTTTTTTATTTTAATGATTCTTTATCAAATCAAATCAAAATATTATTTATTTATTTACAAATAACCTGCAAATATTAGCGTTTTCTTAGCATTTTTGTGTTGCAAATAAACTTTCAGCCACTAGATGGCAGCAGTAATTACATCCACCGCAGCTTGAGACAGAATGAAATCCTGGTCGATGACTGAGGACAAGAGGATACAGTCGAATCCAGGAGATTTT